>NC_056748.1:753008985-753076485 GCF_019279795.1 Protopterus annectens
ATATATATATATATATATATATATATATATATATATATATATATATATGTACACACACACACATATTATATATGTATATATGCATATAAATATATACACATACATGTGTGTGTGTGTGTGTGTCTGAGTGTGCGTGTGTGTATAGGAATTGGCATTTTCTTTTACTTATACAGCACAGTCTATATCCTCCTTTATTACAGAAACCATTAATGAGCAGTCTGTGTTTGGTGTAATCATTTTAGCCCTATTGGACACCAGTGCTCTTTTATATCTGCATGAACATCCCTTACTCTCGGTTGTCTTGAAATATGCTATCATAGTAGTTGGCAATGCAGTTATCTCTGATGTTGCCTGCTAACTTTCCCCCTTACAGAATGTCCTTATATTTTGCTTTGTCAAGACTAAATAATATGGCTGGCTGGTGTTATTTCAAAGTCTTAACTTTTTTCCTTGCCTAATCTACCTTATATACTAGCACAATTCTGATCCTTCTTTTCAGTTCCTTAACTGTTGCGTCCTCTACAGGAAAACCAACTATCTTATTATTTTGAGCTTTTAATAGTTCCTTCTGCAGTTCCTTAAACCATCTTTCTATGTGCTGCATTTTCTTGACGTTATGTTGTTTCAAGCATTCAGCAACTGATGACATAAGTATATCCCAGACATCAATATAGTCAGTTACTTATTTAATTGCTTCTTCAGCTGCTCTTTACATCTGGCCCTTAAAGTTTCCTTAAGCACTTGGTCTTCAATGTATGAAGATACATTTGCTCTCAAGGCCATGTGTGTTGAATGCAGGCCTATGTGAAACTGACATCCGAGGGGCATAATCAGATACAGTACATTTGTTGAAAGGGCATTTAGGGACTGAGCAAAATAGCTACTACCTATAAAAACAGTATGCATAACCCATACTGACACCACTAATTATCTGTGTATCACTCATACCCATCATTTTAAATATATATGTTCAAGAATTGTCCTACTGTTGAAATTTTTAGTTTCCTACAGTTTTCTAGGGACAGTGTATAAATTAGTTTTAATCCTCAGCCTGTATTTTACCGTCACAAAAATCTACCCATTCTCTCACTAATGCAGCTAGTTCAGAATGCATGACTCATGGTGGCATATCGGTGTTTACAGCTGTCATTTTCCCACCTGCTAACATTCTTTTCACCAATATAAATCTTTCTCCTTGTCCATGTTTCTTTCAAGAAGCTCCAATGGTAACCCCCCTTAACTGATATAATAACCTTGCTTTCAACTCCTCCAAGGGATATAATGAAAATCTACCTATCACCTAACCAAACTTAGTTAATTGTATACGTTCCTCATCCATGAGATGTGTCTCCTGCAATACAATAAAATAATGCTAAATCTGGGATTCTGTGAAATAAATGTAAACATCTTACCCCTTTTAAAAGATTCTTTAAGCCATTAACATTCCAAGAGAAAGTTCTATACACTGCACACTTTCAGGATGTAAAAATGTAAGCACCCTATCTGCTGTCTTATATTCATATACTGTATGTGCCTCTCTAATTACTACAGTACTCTTTAGGCCCATTTTAGTAAACTGGCTTTCATAACCACTTCCTTGCATAATGATATTGCATAAAGATAAATTTACATCTGTGATGCTAATCTATTCACAGACAACTTAAATACAGTTATACAGATATATGTTAAATTATCAAAGTACACTTACTTTGAATGCTATCCTGTTATATAAACTATATAAAAAGACAGAACTATCAAAGTAAGGCATTTCAAAGAATGCAAGTGCTTTTTGTAGAGACCACCCCCTCCAGGTGGGGATCTGCATCCCCCACACCCCCACCAACATAATTATTCTCTCAGATTATACAATACTGGAGAAAAAGGAAAAATCACCTATCTCCAGTATTTAGAGATATCTCTGAAATATTACTGGTCCATTCATTTTTTAAACTTCATTTTGTTTGCACACATTTAATTTAAAACAATGCAGTTGAAAAGAATGCATTTGATTATTTATTGGTGACACATCTATATGTATTATACTAGAACTATTTACAAACTTTAGTATTCAGTAACTTCCACATAATCTGCAGTATGACTTTTTAAGCAGGTGCCTGTACAGTCTGATCCAGCTACAAGAGCCAGGTTAAGAGAAACTCCAAACTTTTCTCTCATTCCTTAAACTGTCTGCCAGTCTTCTCTTCCCCCTACTCTGTCCACATATATAGTAACTCTATAGTTTTAATTCATCCACCTTCCCTTCATTATTGTAAATTAGGTTTAAGCCTGTCCTTCCCTTAGCACATGCCTCTTTGTGAAAACCTTTCAGCAGAACAGTTATTTTCTGTTTTGGTTACTCTGCCAGAAAGTTGTTCAATAATTGGTGCTCCTTCAGTGCCCTTATCAGTGGAGTTTCACATCAATCTACTGAAGAAATCTAATCCTAACTGATATGCCTGAATCTCCCATGCTGGTGTTTACACTAGTCATAGTCCCTTTAAATTATTCATGAGCAGGGGCTTCCCCTCCACCACTGCTTATACAAAATACCAGCATTTACAACACAATTAAAGAGCAGTCTAAAATTGTTTATTACTGCCTGACCCTTAAAACAGACGCATTAACATTCTTTTTCTTAACCACAATTTGATGCATTTAATTGCAGATGTCCTAAAGCAGTTAAAGAATGTAGATGACAAAAGGAAAAATATAAGTAATATAATATAAAATAATATAACATAACTGCCATTTTTTTCATAAAAAGTGTAATTCAGAAATGACACAAAATAGAGCAGTGTCAACCAAAAACCAAAAAGAATCAATGCCAAACGAGGGTCCAGAAATGGTCCAATAATTAATTTATTAAAATAACTCAAAAAAATAAAATGAGTGCACTCGTCTCATAGAGGAGACTTCATCAGAATAAAATGGTCCTAGCACAAAGCCATTAAATAATATATAAAAATATTTCATTGGTAGTTAGATAATTAATTAATAAGAACTGCAGTATTCTTTAAAGGGCCAGACAACAAATGCACAGTAATGAACAATGCTACACATAATCCTTGCCAAACAGAAAGGCTGCAGAACAAAGTGCACCGAAACATTTGATTATTTAAAAGTAGTGTGTGTAACAAACGTAGCAAATGTAACAAAAAAATTGTAAAAATTTGGGCTATACTTGTTAGCTTTCAAAGTAAAAACAGGTGTAATTGAAACACTGTCTTTGAAACCAGGGAGAAAGGCAGCCTGCAATCTATGTTCCTAGTGCATTTCACATACTTTTAAGTAATTCTTCCAGTCTACCCCCTGGGATCCAGTGTGGTTCTAGGAAATGTAATGAAAACAAAGATGACCTTCCATGATGGTAACTGTACCACTCAAAAGGTAGTTTACTTACCAATGTACGTAGGATGTCAGAAATTCTATGTTGGCAAAACTGAGCAAGCTCTCAGAGCATGTATTTCCAAACACACTGACGATATTGCCAACAAGAATGAGAAAAGTGCTCGGTACAGACATTCCAACCAGTGTAATTTTGATATTTTAGAAAAGATCACACTGGATCCCATTTTATTCTGATGCTGTGTCTTTGTATGAGAGAAAAACACTCATTTATTTTTTTAAGTTGTTTTAATAAATTCATTCTTGGACCATTTCTGGACCCTCATTTGACATTGATTCTCTTTGGTTAAAAGAGTAATTTACACAAGTTTGTTGTAAACAGCCTTATTCATGACATTACTGATTCATAACATGAGATCATATACATTAGTTACAAAGAAAAAATGTGTCATTATTGTGTGCATGCATTACACATGCAAGTTCTTTCACAATTCTATTCTTTGCTCACATACAAATTATCATATGTTTATTTCAATTCCTACTTAATTTAGTTGTATACCTGAGTGTTATTTAGTATATAATGCTCTCAAATGCACCATTTATTTTTATTAAATGTACTTCCCGCATCTTGTAATGATCCTATCTGTAATTTGTTTATTTACTTTATTTTGTTCGGTACTATATTTACCGCTGGTTTAATTTTTGATTTCTACTTCCATGTGATTGCTCTTTTTTTGCCACTAAGAACATTGAACATAATAAGGCTTTACTGTGCCATAACATTTTTAAATTCACACTCCAATATAGTTGTCCACTCCAATATCTACTTGCCTAATATAATATATTCTCCAAGCAACTTAAACCCCGTCAACTCCACAAATCCCAGAAAATGTGTAGCAGTTTCCTTTCTTCTTCCCTTCCCATCTCTGATAACTATTCTTCATATGAGGGAAAACCTTCTGAAGTCTACATAGAGTATAAAAGTACCTATGTAGACATTTCCATCCAAATATCCTAAACAGAATCCATACAGTACCTACGAACCTTTCCTTTTTCATCCCATTATTCTTCTGTAACTTGTTTTTTGACTCTTTCTTCACAATCCTTTCTAAGCTGTTCTGATTGGCTCTTGTAGTTATCATGCTGTATTTTATATGCCTTACTAATTAACCCTTTCTTGATAATGTTCTGTTCCTGATTCCACGAAAAATCTAAGCAAAGTTGGTCTTTCATTTAATACTTCTCCTTCTCTTTGCCTGTATCCTGCCAATAATCCATGATATAAAATACTCACACTTTAACCTGCAGGTCAACTACCTTCATGCTTCATCACATTCTCTCACTTCTCTCTTCCAGTGTATTTACTCCTACTAGTATGGTTACTTGGTTATTTTCCTCCATTTACTTCTTGCCATAGTTTGCCTGTTTTCTGTACTCTTAGCTGAATGTATTCCCAATGGAATATCACCAGCTAAGACAGGATTAAGGTATAATTCAAAGGTACACATAATCTTACCTTTAAATCCACTGCACATGTTAACAATGAGCACAGAATAAATGTTTTTAATCCTCCTCCCCAGTCCTTTAAAACCAACAAAACTTCCAAATCATCTTCTGCACATTATTTCTCAGTCTGTCTGAAGTGCGCCATTTATAATGCAATCCTCTTCTCCTCTTCCACTCTTTTCTTGAGGAGCAGGCAAGACTCCATTATTCTTCCTAAGGTACTGTCTGCTGAGGAATTGCCCTTAAATCTCTACACTTATCCATAAACTGCTAACTCCTGAGTATTCCCCAGAACTGATTGTTGAAAACTGAAGGTAAGTGAACCTCCAGAGAGATTAAAAAAACTACAGCAAAAGGGGATAGAAAAGATGACACTTCCATTTCAGCAACCTGCAAATTATAATAGCTGGTTGAAAGGCCAGTCTTCCAGATTGAGTTTTGTGTAAAAAATCCTGCTCACTGTACACACTGCTTTCATTAAGCTTCATGGGTTTCCCTGTCATCCAGATCACAGTTAATACCTTCCCCTTTATGGCAAAGGATTCAACTAGGAGGGGTTTTGTCATTCTCACTTTCATATGTTGCAGAATAGAAAGTATGTGCCTGCTGTAAGTCGACATCCTTTCTGGCATGTCAGTCTAAATTACTTTTCTCGTCAGTCAGCCTCAGCTTCCCCTTTTCGCAGTGCTCCAGCAAAACGCAAGTTTTTCCTTCTGATAAAATCTTCTGCTTTAATGAATCTGTCTTCAGTTAATTCTAGTTTCACTTCTGCTGAGGACCCTTTCTGTTTGCTAGTGGGGTTTTGTTTTAGTACTTTAGTCAGCTTACAGTCTGACATAGGCAGTTGAACTATATGATACAGAAAGGACAGTACCTTGCTTTATCAATAACAATAATTTTTTATTTAACACACCACACCAACTAGGAAGTTGCTGTTTAGACTGGGAGCATTGGAAACAGTTTATCATTAGCATTAATCTTGTTAAGTCCACCTTTCATCTGGGGAAGTCAGTCTACAACTAATACTATTATTGAATTAGTAAGGGTATTCTTCAAAATTATGAATGACATCTAGCATTTAATACTGGAAATGTGATGAGTTGTGCAGTTGTGGATATGGGTGACAATGCCCTTCTGAATATATTAGTAGGATCTACACATTTTAGGATATACTTGCTTAGTCAGCACTAATATGTCTCAAAAAATGATTTTTTCTTCATAAATGCCTTATAATAAGTTAAAAAAATCTGATATTTTATATACTGGATTAAGTGTCAATTAGTGAGGGAAGAGTTAACCTGATTATTAGCTGACATACATTGAAAATAGCAGTGAATGTTGTCCCTTCCATTGTTATATACCTAAGCATGAATGGCATAAATAAGTTAAAATATTGGAATTTGAAAATCTAACAAGTGTAAAAAAAGATTTGCTATATAAATAAAACTAGGAAGTTACTATGTATTTACTGGAGTCTTAGAATGGTGCACATTGTGTCAAAAAGGCTATTATGGATGGAATGGAGAGAGTCTATTGTAAAGCTTTAGTGGAAAGGGAATTTCTTCAATGGTGGGATTAATATCTGCAAAATGTTTAACTAATGACTAGGAAAAGATAGGCTAGTTCCATGAGTTGAAAATGCTAGTATTTAAATGGAACAAAGCTACAGAATTCAAATACTGAAACGGCCATGCAGGTTGATGTCAGCGGAACGTATACACTTTGTTTACTGGTTCCTTCATACATGTACTTCAAATTCTGTGTGATATAGTAGGGACACAGAGTGTACAAAACATGTATTTAAGGGGAGAACATGAAAGAGTAATGTGTAATGGGGTGGGCATTAGAGGGAAATAACTGTTCTGTTTCTGGAAGGTCTGTTGTTTCCTGGTAACACATATACTATTGGGCATGACTGTAGTTAGAAAATGGATCACCTGTGGGTATGTTTTTCATACGTTTTCAAAGTATTTATTATGAAAATAACCAAGCACAGGATTTTGATGCAAAACAGTTCCACTGCCATGGTCATTTTAATACAAGTTCAAGATCAAGTTTTAAATGAGCAAAACAAATTGTTAGCTTTTTGACAGACTGCTAATTTAATAGTCTGCCAATTACATAACTTAATTCACAATTACTTACCCACTCTAATCCAGCATAATTACAGGTGGAACCCAAAGTGACATAGCCTCCTTCCCGCCCACTAATATTAATGCTATAAACATGGATGTGTATTCTTCCGCATTCAGAAGAAATTTTTAAAATCACTGTATTTTTAATGTGGTCAGAAATGGCCTTTGGTTTCTGCATGAAAAAATGCTTGCATACAAACACATTTTTAATGCAAAAATCACAGGGCGTTTCACAGCATAAAACATGATCTTTAATAGACACAGAATGAAGTAATTTTATTGTCCAATGTGGTACCTTCTCCCTTCCCATCTTTTTTCACACATGCTTACATGCGATCACACACATGCACACATACAAAGCAATCATACAAAGACATACATGCACATGTAAAAATACACAGACACAAAGAATGCACTCACATACATGTACACACACAAAATGGATACACATACATAGACAAGCTATATTGTTTACTTACATTGTAATATTTTGATATTTGTCTAAATATCTCAATACTCAAGAAACATAGAAATAACTGTTCATCCACAAAATGCTGCTGATGTGTGCATGTGTGCAGCTTAAGTGACTATTGTCATACTGTAAGTTTCTTTTTTATTTGTTTTTTTATAAAACATTACAAAATTAATATTTGCTGAATTTGCTGTGACTTATAGCATCTAGTTTAAGATCTGGCAGCTAATTAATGTGATTATTGTAGTTTCATGGGTAAGTACTGAGCTGTCTGCCCTTCCAAGTCATTTTAAACCAAACCAGTTTCTCTTTTTGAACTCAAAATATCATTTGGTTATAGACTGACCTTACCCATCTCATGGTCAATAATTATAAAATGCCCCTAATAAGAATAACTGGGATCATACCATAAAAATTTTTCAAAAGACCAAGAGGACCAACCACGGCTTAAACTAAAACAGCTTTAATAAAACAAAAAAAAAGGAAAGTAAACACTTTCACGACTTCCCAGTTGCTTCTTCAGACTCAAATACAAAAAGAACAGCATCAAAGCACTTACAAATACTGCCCAGTCAAACAATTAACTAATTAGTCAGCTTAAGAGCATGTCTCCAAAAACTACTAAGAAAAAGATCACATTTCATATAGTCAACCTGTCAATAAATCAGTAACATCATATAAGAAATACATTGAGTTAAAAAACTTTTTTTAAAAAAAACGCTTTACTCATTGGGGGAGTGTGCGTGTGGGTAGTACCAGTTTAATTGATACAGCATCATTAATGCCCGGTTTCTTGTCTGCATTAAAATGTACCATCCATCTGAGCTCAGCTAATTCTGTTCTATTCCTTGTGTCCCCCTTCCTCGAGCTCTCTTTAACTATTTCAAGTACTAAAAATCTAAAGGCATGATGCATACCAAATTCCTTAGTGTGCCTTGCTAGTGCGTTACTCTCTTTATTATTCATAATATTTCTAAGATGTTCCATGATACAGTCCCTTAAGGACCTATTCGTTTCACCTATATAGAATGCTGAACATTCCATACAATAACTGTAATGTATTACATTCCTTGTTGAACAATATGCATAAAAAGTATGTTTCATCACTATCCCTTTATGCATATGTGTAAATGATGGTCCTATGTGTATAGAATTATAGGCACTACAGTTCCTTCAAGGGTATGTTCCTTGTCTCTGTGAAGTAAAAAGTGATTTATTCACTCCTGTCCTATAACAGAACTGTCTCTTTATAGATAAGTTGTTTTTAAAAGAAGACAGTGGAGTGTCACCAAGAATTCTACTCAGAGGCTTTCAAAATGTTCCAATTCTTTTTAATAATGTCACAATAGGTATTAATATTACTAGAAAAAGACATGGGCACTCTGATATTCCTCTCAGTATTCATAGCAGGTGTTACATTCTTACCCACTACTGGTTCAGAGAAATAAGGTCTACCCTTCATTTCTCTGTCTCTTAAAAGTAGAGAAATGCAATCGTCTATTTCTTTCTTTGAGTAACCTCTGTCTAGAAAATCCCTACTGAGTTCACTAAGTGCTTCCATCAGGGAATGTTCTTTATTATGTAGCCTCATAATATGCAAAATCTGCCCCTTCAAAACATTCCTAGGCACATACCTAGAAAGCATACTATTTTTACGAAGTAGTGTGTTCTTCCTAGTTGGCTTTCTATATAAATTTGTTCTCAAAGAACCCCTTCCTGCTTTCTTTACTGTCAGATCTAGGAAATCAGTCTGCTCTCAGATGGATAGTGCATGTTAATGCAGGCAATAAACCAAGCATTAATGATGCTGTATCTATTAAACCAGTACTATTATGCACACTCCCCCACTGAGTAAAGTGTTTTTTAAAAAGTTTTTTTTAACTCAATGTATTTCTTATATGATGTTACTTTTCTTCGTAGTTTTTGGAGATGTGCTTTTAAGCTGACTAGTTTGATTAAGATTGGGCAGTCTTTTTAGGTGCTTTGATGTTGTTCTTTTTGTATTTGAGTCTGAAGAAGTGACTGGGAAGTCGTGAAAGCGCTTACTCTCCTTTTTTTGTTTTATTAAAGCTGTTTTATTTCAAGCCGTGGTTGGTCCTCTTTGGTCTTTTGAAAAAGATTGCTGTTTTACTTATAGAGGACCTTTGCCTAGTTCCTGCTCTTTCTTTGATAAATCATACCATAAATAGTTTGAGGGGACCAGTGCATGGGATAAAGAATTTAGGAGCTGCCTCTGTCCATTAGTAGTACATGGAGCAGTCCTGGGGGGGTAAATTTTCTGTTTCCCCTCCATAGATCTAAGTTGTACTTGAAAATGGACAGTGATGAACTTTGGTTTACTTGGCTGGTGAGTCTGTTCCACAGTAGCTATATCCTCTGCAAAATATACCTATCCCTCTAAACTATTCTGTTGATGTTGCAGAAGAGGTTTTAATCCTCAGACCAAATGTTTCTGATGCTATGTGACTTGCTGATGTGTAGTAAATCCATCATGTGCAGTAAATAAATGTGTCAGAGGATGCCTTGTATGCCAGACACTGGTCACCTCTTAGCAGTCTGTAGGACAATAAGTATAGTGATGGAGCTTTGAGTCATTCCATGTAGGATATAATAAATATTCTTTTGCTGTGAATAGTTTAGCATTTTTACTTTCTTAGTAACACATATGGTTCTAGAGATATGAATATATATTTGAACTGTGAAAATATAACCTGCTTTTGTCAAAAGGCTCAAGGTGCAAATTATAGTCCAAACTTCCACCAGAGGGAATGAGTTAAATATGTGAATATGTACCTAATGGAATTACATAGATATCATATAATAAGCTGCCACCTTGGTGGATTGGAGCTTTGAATCATTTAACTAAAGGGGAAAACAAAGTGTTCTTTGAAACCTTTTCTGTAAAAATACTGGGGCTTTGGATATGGCAATAACAGCAGCAGTCTGCAAATTGTATGTTTCCTGTGCTTATTGAACACTTGGTGGTAGCAGTATTAAATCTGATGAATTCAGATTCTGCAACAAGTTGCAATGGTCATAATGGCTTTGTAGTGCATGGAGTGTGGTCATTATGCTCTGATAGTCATTAAAAGACAAATCAGTTAAAGATTATCTTCAAGCTGGCATCAGGTGTAGCAATTTGCAGTAAAATCTACCATTAATCACCAGAAAATGACAGTGGCAGAAATAAAAGATTTGTTTCTGCCTGCTATGCATACTG
This sequence comes from Protopterus annectens, assembly GCF_019279795.1. NCBI lineage: Eukaryota > Metazoa > Chordata > Ceratodontiformes > Protopteridae > Protopterus > Protopterus annectens. The sequence continues at coordinate 753,019,664 of NC_056748.1, forward strand.
GCAGCGTGTCCCTAAGTTCCTCTAATGAGCTTAAAAAGTTGCTAGAATAACAGGATGTGTTAGCACGTTTTTTCTGAAGGATACAAACTCTGAAACTCCAATGTATGTCATTAATTAGTGACTTCAATCCTCAGTGGTTTGTCTGAAAACCATAGATTTTATGAGGAACAAACCAAATATGAAGACTAAAGCTAGATGTTCTGTGAAAATATGGACAGTTGAGAGACTTGAAAAGTAAGTGTAAACATGACAGTACACTGCCTTTTGAACAGTGTCCACTAAGAGTTTTATGGCTTTGAAAGCTAGCAAAACATTTCATGATTTTCCCCTCTAACTAGTAATATATCAAGGTTTACTTTTAAGGTGAATTTGTTGGCATCCATATCTTGACCACATAATAAATATGTTATGACTGGCAACCTGATCATAATTTTTTATATTATAAATAAAATTAAAAAGTCTCATGCAAAGTTTAAAATATCTATTTCATCAGTGTATGCCAACAAGATATGTTCTAGATTTGTCAAAAAGGCAAATGTTGCTTTTCCCATAACTGGTGATTGTGCAGAAAATTGCAGGCCTAATAATCTGGCAAACATTAATGGCAAATGCATCTAAAGACTAATCAGTGGACTTGTGTCGCAGTTAGTTGAATTAACAGTAGATCTTGACCGACATAGATTTTTTGAGTGGCTAATCTTGTTTAACTAATCTTTTGAATTTTTATGTCAGCATGGTTGACTTTTTTGTTTTTGGTTTTGCAGCAGATGTAAACAACCTCAATTATGTAATGGCCTTTGATTCAGTGTCACACTCTAAAGTTCTTTCCAGCTTAAAGATCCATCCCAAAATACTTAACTGCATTACTAACTGGCTTAAGAACTGTAAAACTTGTTTAAAATATACAACAAATTTTCTCTGAGACTATAACTAATAAAGGCATTCCACAATATTCTATATTAGGCCCTATTATCTTCTTATCTTTGTTGTCATATCCCCAAAAAAGGTATATGGGTATCAAAGTTGGCAAATGATACAAAGATCAGACTGTTTGCAATGAACTTGAATGATCCATGTAGTTTGCAGATTATTTGGATACGTTTTTTACTTGGATACTGAGGGAGACAGGGCTAGCCACCCATTGGTGAGAACATTGGCTCTAGATGATCAGTAATATAGTAATTAGAATTAGGTTTAGCAATAGGGGCATCTTCTGTAAACTACTTGTATTTGGAATTTTGGGATTCATCTCAGGAACAGGGATATCTACTGGAACATTCTCTGGAACTGGAACGCTGGACAACTCACTCTGAGATAAAGAGTCTTTCTCACAGGCTAGGTGCTGTGGTACAGGCTCAGACACTGGCATCAAATGCTTCTGATTCCACCTAAACTCTATTCCTTGTGATTCCACAAAGTACAATCTCAACTCTGGATAAACACTTTTCATGACTCCAATCCAATCATAACCTTTGCACATTTGCATTCTCACTGTCTCTCCTTCAAGTAATGGATTGAGCAGTTTGCTGGATTTATCGTAATAAGACTTCTGGGATAGGCGTTTCTTCAACAGATGGGCTTTCACTGATCTGTTATTCTTATCCCTTGGACACAATAAACTACTGCTGACTGGTAACATGGTTCTGGTTTGTCTCGACAGAAGTCCCTGGGCAGGTGAACCAAGATGTTAATTATGAGGAATATTTCTGAGATTCAAGAAATTAAGGAAAGCATCACTATTGTCTCATTTTGATTTCTCTAGTAACAGCTTTGCACTTTGAACTGCATGTTCTGCCAAACCATTTGACTGCAGGTACTCAGGACTACTCATAACATGGATAAAGTCCCACTCTTCAGTGAATTTTTTGAATAGCTGGCTAGTAAACTGTGTGCCACAGTCAGAAATAAATTTGTGTGGACTACCATACTAGCAAAATGATGCATCATCTTAATAATGACAGTACTGGATGGTAGGTTAGGAAATAGGTCAGTCTTGAACCAATTAGAATAACAGTCTACTAACACCAAGTAATTTGACCATTCCCTTTGAAAATGTCAGTGTCTACTGTTAGCCAAGGTAGTTGAGGAATCTGGTTTAGCTGAAGTGGTTCCTTCTGTTGATTTGACTTTGTACGATTACATACAGAACAAGATGAAAGTACTCTCTCAATAACTTGTGACATAGAAGGCCAAAATACTAGTCCTCTTACCCTTCTTTTGGTATAATCAGTTCCTCGGTGGCCACGATGCAAGGTAGCAATATACTCGTGTTGCAAGGACTTTAAAACAATCATTTTTGGACCTTTCATGGTAATAGCATTGTCAGACAAAATCTCATCTCTGTAAGGAAAATAAGGTTGTACTTCTTGAGGAAAGCTAGATTGCTTTGATGCCCATCCTCGATTGATAAAGTGGTTGAGCTTCTGTAAAACAGGATCTGAGGCTCTGTGATTTCTAAGCTCATCAAGATGTGTGTAAAAAAGTTCTCACTTCCATGACTTCAAAATCAAGATTCTCATTCTGTTCAGTGGTATTTCTGGGTGATCTGGATAAAGTATCATTAAGATAAAGAAGTTTGCCTTTTGTGTAGACAAGATTGAAATTGTACTTCTGCAATCTCAACATCAAACTTTGCAATCTGGCTGGAGCTGTATGCATAGGCTTTCTCAAAATAGTGACTAGAGGTTGGTGGTCTATTTTGATCTGGATAGGTCTTCCATAAATATAATCATGGAACTTCGAACATGCAAACACAATTGCCAAAAACTCTTTCTATATCTAACCATACTGCATTTCAATTTGGGTTAGAGATCTGGATGCATAGGCAACAGGCTGACCCTCTTGAAGATTAACTGCACCAAGACCAAATTTCGAAGCATCACAGGAAAGAGTAACTGGCTTGTGAACATCATACTATCTGAGAGTTAGTGGACTGGCAATTCTCTGTTTCAGGACATCAAATGCTCTTTGGTGCTGCTCCAACCATGACCAGGACACATCTTTATATGTCAGCTCTCTAAGCAGTGCTGCTAGTTGGTTTAAGTCTGGAATGAACTTGCCTAGGTAGTTAATCATACCAAGGAAACACTGAAGGGCTTGAATACTGTCTGGAGCTGGCATATCAAGAATAGCTGTTTGCTTGGAAGGGTCTGGTCGTAAACCTGAACTGGTAAACAAATGACCAACATAAGTAACTTCTCATAACCTGAAGTTGCACTTCTAAACATTCAGCTTAATATTCACTTGACATGCTCTTTCCAGAACATTCTTGAGGTCTCTGTAATACTCAGCTTCACCATAACCTCTAACTAGAATATAATTTATAATAGCACAGGGGTACCCAGAAAAAATTTGCTCGATTACATGTTGAAAGACTTCATTGGCAGAATTTATCCCGAATGGCATTCTCAAAAATCTGTACCTGCCAAAAGGAGTACTAAGCATAGTAAAAAATGAAGATTTCTTGTCAAGCAACATTTTCCAAAATGAACTCTTTGCATCTAAGACACAAAAAACAGTGGCATTAGGCATTAAAGCTGCAACCTCTTAAACTGTACGCATTGGGTGATGAGGTCTTTTCAGTGCTTTGTTCAAATCTCATAGATCAGTACATATTCTGATATCATCTGAGCTTTTCTTATGAGCAACCACCATGAAGGATACCCATTGAGTAGGTTCTGCAGTTGGATATATTATGCCTTGCTGCACCATCTTATCTAGCTTGGCTTTGACTCTTTTCTGCATAGCTACTGGAACTTTCCAGGCTGGCCTGACAACTGGGCTGACATCTGGGTCTAACTTCATGGTGTACACAACTGGAAGCTGGCCTAGTTTGGCTTCAAAAAGATCAGCATAGAAAGAAAAAATATACTGGGAGAAATTAGAGCAGTGGTCTTTCAAACTAACTTGATGGACTTCCTTATTAAATGAAAGCAGTCCCACTTTCAAACTGTCTCTGAGCCCTAATAATGACTGTACATGCCTTTTTACCACATAAAACAAAAAGTTGTAGCTTCTCCCAGCAGAGTAACATGAAATTACTACTGAGCCTTCGGTTTAAATCTCTTCACCACCATAAGCAACAAGCTTTGCACACTTTGCCAAATCAATCTTCTCATCAGCATATACTCTAGCAAATGTTTTTGCAGACATAACATTGCACATTGAACCTGTGTTTGAGCTCTATGGGTTTTCCATTTATCTGAACAGTACAAAATACTTCATTCCTTTCTCAAAAATCTACTGTACTGACTGTTTCATGAAACACTTACACACCATCAACATAAAAAGTAGGGTCATGGCTTTCTAATTGATCAACTTGTCCTTTTGAATGTTTCCTTTTTAATAAAAGAATGTGTCGCTTTTGATTTACAAAACCTTTTGAAATGATTCCACCATTTACATCTGTAGCATTGCTGACACAAAGCTACATATTTTTCCCTTTTAGGTTCATGATTTCCAACACAATTATAACAGTTGCCTATAAAACTGGGTGGGGGCCCATTCTTTGAGTTTACTGACTTTTATGCTTCACTTAGCTTCACTTAGATTGTGCATGCTCTGGAATTTGCTAGAAAGCGACAGGGTTTCCCAGTGAGTGTTACAAGGTTTACAGTAGCTGCCATGTGCTTGGACCTGATTCTTTTAACCAAGTGCTGCATTCTATCAACATTGGTTTTAAAAGTTACTGGAAGCATGCATTTCTCATTTGTAAGCATATCTGAGTGCTTTTCTGTAAACTCATATATCTGACAAATCTCAATGGCCTTATTCAAAGTTAAATCACTGTCATGAAGCAAAATCTTTCTCACAGCATCATCTTTAATACCACGTGCAAGTCTGTCTTTTATCAACTCATCCTTTAAATCACCAAATCTGCACGTTTTAGCTTTGATTCTCAAATCAGTTATATATGCTGCAAAAGTTTCACCAGGCCTTTGATCCCTTGTGTAAATAAATTCATTTGGGGTTACACATTTCTCTAAATTTACATTTTAAGCACTTGGGGTCCCCTCTTGACTCAGCCAGTACAACTATATGATGGTTTTCCCCTTCTCCTATAAAGACAGCAAGTGCATATACAAATGAATGGTGCCTTTCTGTGGTTTCTGAACCAGCTAAATTAAGCAGAATAAATGCCTTTGTACAGTCATCTTTATCAGAAAATGCAGCCTGTATTAAAATATTGTACTCTTGCTCAAACACTCTCCAGTTCTCTGCAATATTATTGTCAAACACAAGTGGAGCTGGTCTACGAAAATCCTTCAGCCATGCCAGCAAATTATGGACAAACACACTGAAAAAAATGGCTCTTGTAATTATATATGAACAAGCTCCTATATGTGCCTTTAATAACATTCAAATGCACAGCAAACTCTTCGAAATACTGTACTTTGCGAAATATGCTTGAAATGACTGTACTCTGCGAAATAAATGTACTGTAATACTGCACAAACATGCGAACACTTCATATACTTCAGACAACTCAAATAGCTTTGATTAATGTGAAAAAGTAGTGCTTAACAAAAAATGCAGTTGTTTCACTTATTTTATTCATTTTATGAGATTTGGACTTTATTTCAAACATTTACCATAGTTATTTCGAATATCTGTGTTAATATATTGTAATTTTGAATAATTCTGTTACTTAGAAAATCATTTAGTGTTCTGAATGCCTCATTTCATATTTTGCAAATAAGAAATTGTTTGAGCAAGTTTTAATACCTGAAATTTGTTTATGACCTGGTATGCGAGTTATACACACAGTAGGGATGATTCACTCCTGTATATTCCTCCAGTCTTAACTGAGTGCCTCTCGGCTTCAAAACTGAGGAATCTGGATCCCGTTCTAGCACCATGTCCATTTAGACATGCCACTTCTCACACCATGTCACTCGTGCCTCTCTAGTATAGATGATGAACAGGTGAGGTAGTTCATTTATATGCTTTATTACATAAAAAACACATCAGGCTGGATAGCAGCATTACAAAATATAAACAAACTGATTAGCAGACAGACTACACAAACATACTGTATATGCTTACATCTCAACATCTTACTACAAAATGGCAGTCAGGTTCACACATGCTCAGTATTTATACACTTGTGCAAGCCCCTAGAAAGCTTCTTAAAGGCATGTATACATATTGATCTACAGACCCCTTCAACATCACCCTGAAAAGACCCCCTTTTTTCTATACAGGGCTGCTAAGCTTGGAATATTTTGTAACATTTAATAAGGACAGCACCTAGTTTAATAAACTTTCACAACTAGATTCCTAGTTTGGAGATAACATTTTTGGAGATAAATTGTACGAAACGTACTTTAGATAAAAATGTCAAGGTGACTTCTATAGGTTTCTTTTTTATTTGTCCATTAAGATACATTGTAACCTTGTAACAGTATAACTCTTTCTAGTTCAGGATCATGAGGGAAGTTGGGTCTATGCAGGCACTCAGTGGGTACAAGGCAGAGAAACTAATCTTGGATGGAATGACAGTCATTTACAGGATGCGCACTCGAACACACACACATATACACATACATGCCGACAATTCTGAAGACCGCTTGTTGTGTTACAGAATGTCTTTGCATAGTAGGAGAAAACTGGATTAAATAGTGAAAACCTAAAAACGACACAGGAAAGATTTATTTATTTATTTATTTTACATTTGTTGACAGGGAGTACTCTGACTGAGCTGCAAATAGCCCTTTTTTAGCAGAGGCCCGGAGAGAAAAGCTCCACTACATGGTACAACACAAAAAAAACAATTACAGAGATAATTACAATATCTGCTGGTATTAACATTGTACAAGTTACAAATATTTAAAGGTAATCATTCATAATGCAGGTAATGTGAGATATAATTATATCCTTACAGTGTGTTAGTTCAATAAAAATATTAGTTACTTACTAGAGTTGATTGAGGAGAGGTTTATAGGAGTTAAGCTAAGGAACAGGAAAAAGTAAGTTAGACAGAAAGTGACAGGCAAGGTAAGGAAATAAGTGATGCATGCTGAGCAGTGTGAAAGCCACAGTTAGGGACAGTGGTAAAATAATGGGCAGATTGTATGGGAGAGGACAGTTTATGGGGGATGGGTGCAGAGGCAGGACCAGTGTTTTTAAGCATTCCTTTGCAGCTGATTTGAATAGTTTGGGTTGAGTTATTTGTCTTATTTGGAGTGGAGGCTTGTTCCAGGCAATGGCAGGATGATAGCTATAAAGGCTACTACCCATTTTAGTCCTAGGTTTGTGGATAAATAGTAAGTCTTGGTCAGAGCTGCAAAGCGATCGAGTGGGGGTATAGTGAGACATACAGGAGGATAGGCTAGGGCAGTAGAAAGGTTGATATAATATAGAATGTATAATCTGGAAGTGAGAGAGAGGAAACAGATTGGGTAGTTCCAGAAAGTTTAAGTGTTTAAGTGAGACACGGTGATGAGTTTAGTGCAGAGAATCTAGCAATCTTGTTATAGGTTGAATAAGTTTTGCTAGGAGTGTGGTGTTAGGATTTGTGAGTATTTGAGAACCGTATAGAAGACTGGGTAGTAGATAGGTATGAGATAGAGTTACTTTAGATTTCTTGGTGAGAAACTTTCTATTTTTGTAAAGGAGGCCTAATTTTTGATGGGTCTTCCTGATGCAGTTATTAATGTGCAAGTCAAATTTAAATTGATCTGTAGTGACACCTAGGAGTTTGGTACTGGTTTCAGCTACTATTGGAGTTTTACTGAGGGACATTAGAGATTTGAGATGGGTAAGAGTTTTGGGGAGAAAGAGAAGGAGTTTTTTTTTTTAGGGCTTAGGATTAGTTGGTTGGTGGTAAGCCAGGATTTGACTGATGTAAAAGCAGTTTGAGTCTGAGAGATGAGATCAGAGGAAGAGTCAGAGATAGTAATTACAGTACAGTCATCTGAATATTGTACAAGAGAAGACTGGGGGCAAGAAGTATAGAGTAGTATAGGCTTAACAGGCTGAGTATAATTTAGATGAGAGTTTATTCCATAGGTGTGGATGTCTTTGAGATTTGAAGTTGTCACATTTCATGGTACAGTTGATATTAATTGTTACTGAGGCTGAGTGTCTTTTTCTGTTTAGGTCACCAGAGGAGTTTCAAATTGTACTGGTATTACCTAATGTGAAAAAACACAGGGTAGAGAGAGATTTCATGTAGTCGTTCATTATAAGACAACCCTTACAATCCTGTCTCTTTGTTATGAGCCTTTGTACCTTCTTCACCTTCACCAGATGGCATTTTATTAGGCAATAATAGAGCATACAGTATTCCACAATTGCACTGTTAGGAGATGAGTAGAGTACCATGGTTACTCCACAATCTCTCTGTTAGGAGAAGAGTAGTGTACCATGGTTAGTCCACAATCATTCTGTTAGGAGATGAGTAGAGTACCATGGTTACTCTACAATCTCTCTGTTAGGCGATGAGTAGAGTACCATGGTTACTCCACAATCTCTTTGTTAGGAGAAGAGTAGAGTAGCATGGTTAGTCCACAATCACTCTGTTAGTATTTTTTCCTGTTTTTTACCTGAAATACCTTCTCTTGCTTACCTTGAACAAGCTTAAACTGTTTTTTAACTGTTTGTTGCATTATATATTATCTGCACTTAAAGTTTCATTTAGTCGAAAATTAGTCGAAAGTTGTCTGTTTGTTAAATTTAACTGTTGAGGCTGCCCACTAAAGTGTGCTAGCCTGTGTAACTGATTTATTACTGTTTCCTGCATTTCTGTGTGCTTTCTATCTCAAAAACAAAAAAACAAAAAAAATATCCTTGTTTTCCCGCCTCTCCTCAACTAGTTTAGACCAGTATACAGGCTTTGCTGTATTCTGGGCTGTGGTGTAGTTCCTGTGGTGTCCATTGCCTTACTTGGATAGAAGGAAGTTTCTTTGCTCACCAGTGGGAGTGGGGAGCCATGAGCAGCCTATCTGTCCCTGAAGGAGTGACCGCAGCACAAGAGCTTGTAGTAATTGGTTGTTTTGGACCATTTATAGCTCTTTTGAAGTTCCCTGTTTAAAATCCGCGTTTGCACGGCTTTGCGCGGTTGTGCGCATAGCCGGTTAAACAAGGTTAAACTTTTCTGGCTCCGCCAAGTCTGCTCTTCAAATTTTCCCTTAAGAAAGCTGTACTCTTATAATAATCTAGTCTAATCGCTTTATTATAAGCCTAGCACTTGTTCTCAAAACCTCTCTTCTAAGTAAGCACTCGCTAACTAAAGTAAGCACTACATCCACCTACCTTCCCTGTGAGTACCCACTTCCCTTAAAGGCACAGCACTCCCTTATAATATTCTAGCATGTCGAGTGGTAGATTGCTGGCATCCTCTCCGGTTCAGCTGGTTAATCTGGGAATCTTGAGACAATGCTACAATTGTCTCATGTACACAGACAACCCTCTCCTCCTCCCAACAAACACAAATACATGTGAGAGATATAACTATATAGCCAAACTGGAGGCTGAACTCTCTCAACAAAGGACTGGCAAGACCAGACAGGAGGAGAAGGTAACCACACACACACCAAACCCAGTCCCACATAGATCTACCACAACTGCAAACCAAACACATAATAACACAAAGACATACTCGGAGGTTCTAACAAAAAACTTACCAAAGCAATAGTGGTTCCCAAAGCAGACACACCCAAAATCCACCACCTCAAAACATAACACATGCATCACATACTTCAATAAATCAGTGTGTCAAACAATCACAGCCCTTAAGGCCAAACACCATGCCTGATACACTAGTAATAGGTGACTCTATAGTCAGACACACTGACATTCCGCTTACCAGGCTGAACAAGGAGAGGGTAACGGTGAGCTGCTTATTGGGAGCTAGGATCCGCCACATAACACATGCACTCAGGTCACTCCAAAGCAAGTACAAATATGACTCCATCATTGTCCATGCCAGCGTGAATGACCTGAGACGTACCTCCCTGGACTACATGAAAAGAGACATAGAGGAGCTCTCTGATTATATAGCCCAGGCTGGTATGACTCTGACCCTGAGCAGCATCTTGCCCTCACCAAGAATGATACCACAATACAAAGACAAGATGACCAGCTTTAATAATTGGCTCAAATACTGGTGTCATTCTAGGGGGATCCAATGTCTGTCTGCTTGGGATGACATGCTGGACAAGCCACGCTGCTTCGCAAGGGACAGCTTGCATCTGTCACCACTGGGCTTCCAGATATTGGCTAAGGCTCTTGCCTCCCCCATACTGCCTTTTTTAGGCAAGGCTCAAAAGACAAACCCACCTCCTTAGAAAACAAAAATGGAAAAAAATTAAGGGTAATGCTGCTCAATGCCAGAAGTCTAAATCTCAAGATGCAGGCTCTCGAAGCACTCCTCAGTATGGAGGACATCGATGTCTGTGAAGTAACTGAAACCTGGTTCAAGGCTCCTGAGAGCACCCCAGCACTACCAGGCTATACCTCGTATCATGCTTTTCGGCCCCAAAGCTCGGGCCAAACCAAAAAGGGAGGGGGAGTGTCCATATTCATCAAGGACACCCATACCTCCAGGTTATTGGCAACACATGAAGCATCAGAGACTATCCAGGTGCAACTAACCGTAGGCAAAACTGCTATACAACTGGTAGCATGTTACAGACCACCCTCCCAATCTCAGGAACCCCACTCAGCCTTCCTGAAGACATTGGAGGATATGAATGTCTCACCAAACACCATCATATTGGGAGACTTCAACTACCCTAACATAGACTGGGTGCATTATTCTAGCCCAAACACCCTAGCCCAAAGGTTCCTGGAATTCATAAATTAAAATGCAGTGGAACAGCTAGTCACCTCTCCCACAAGGGGAGATAATATACTAGACCTGATCATCACAAACATGGGGACAAAGTGCTCCACACTGGAAGTATACCCTTCACTAGTGAGATCTGACCACAAACTAATCACCCTGGATATACATATCCCACCTCCACCCCCAACACAAAAGACTACAGTGAAAAACTTCTCAAAAGCTGACTTTACACTTCTTAAAACTGAGATGGTATCCTTTAAGCCCACTGGGACAGTGGAAACTACATCCCACAATGCAGAATCCTTCACAAATGCTTTCTACGGACATCTCCAAGAATGCATGGACCATGCAATCCCAAATAAAACCAAGACCCTCTCCACCAAGGGCAGGCATCCTGTCTGGTGGACCCCAGCCATAAACAAATTGTATAACAAAAGAAGGAAGCTACTGCACGACAGAGCAAAATCCCATAAAGAGAAGGCATCTCTGATCAGCACTAGTAGAAAGCTACATTCTCTCATAAAAACATCCAAGGCCAACTTTGAGAGAAAAATCACTATGGACACTAAAGATAACCACAAGGCCTTCTTCAGCTATGTTAGAAACCTGGGCGGAAACCCTCAGATATGTTCAGAGTTAGTTCACAATGACAAAAAATACACTGAACCCACAGATATTACCAACATTCTGGCAGACAGGTTCAGTGCAAATTTCTCCCCTCCCTCACCCCCAAAAGAAGAAATACTTATCCCAGCTGAATGTAACCTCCCTGTCATCTCAGATGTCCAGGTGAGAACCGCCCTCAGAAAAGCTAAAAACACAGCATCAATGGGACCTGACGGTATCCCGGATTGCGTGCTACGTGAACTCCAAGAGGAGCTAAACCTGCACATAAAAATGCTATTTAACCTTAGCCTTACTACAGGATATGTACCTGAAAACTGGCATACAGAAACAGTAGTCCCACTCCACAAAGGAGGCACCTCTACTGACCCTGGTAACTACCACCCCATAAGCTTAACCAGCCTGGTCTGCAAAGCTATGGAAAGAATCATTATGGAACTAATAAACAGAGACATTGGGGACTTACAGACACTTGATCCCACCCAGTACGGCTTTGTAAAAGGCAGATCCTGCCTTTTGAACCTGGTTGACATTTTTGAAACAGTCACTAGAGCCATTGATGAGGGCAAAGCAGTCCATACAGCCTACCTGGACTTGGCTAAAGCTTTCGACACAATACCCCACTCTGGCATCATAGACAAGCTCAACAGCTTAAATGTAAATCCATATGTCACAAGATGGGTGGCAAACTGGCTAAAGGATAGAACCCATAAAGTCAAAATCACTGGAGCCATGTCAGACTCAAAGCCAGTGACAAGTGGTGTCCCACAGGGCTCTGTCCTGGGACCCCTCTTGTTCGGCATTTACTTCTCAGATGTGAAAGCAAACATGGGAGGGTTGTGGCTGACCAAGTTCGCAGATGACTGAAAACTAGGTGCCATTGTCGATACACCAGCTGACACATACATCCTACAGAAAGGCCTCACTGAAATGGACAACTGGTGCTGGAGTTATGGCCTTAAACTAAATGCCAAAAAATGTATAGTCATCCCCTTTGGGAAAAACAAAGTGCCCACAAATTATCACATAGGCGGTAACCCACTGAGTACGGAAAATGTAATCAGAGACCTGGGGACCCAAGTCGATAGTGACCTCTCATTTGACACCCATGTTGCCAAAGTGGTTAGAAAGACTTTCTACCTTGCCCACCTTATCATGAAGGGATTCACATCCAGATCAAAGGAGGTCATTGTGCCCCTGTACTCCTTCCTTATCAGGCCCATGATTGAGTACAATGCCCCATTTGGTATGTACCTCACCCGGCACTTGCAACAGCTAGAGAGACCCCAAAAGTACCTCACCAAGAGGATCAAGGGTCTCCAACATATGTCATATGCTGCCAGACTAAAGAAACTCCAACTCTATTCAGTAGCATACCGCCTACTCAGAGGTGATCTGTGCCTGACATACAAGGCCATGTCCAATCAGGAATTGATGGACATGCTCCACCTCAAAAAATCCAAATCTATCAGAACCATGAGAGCTAAAGATTTGAATCTCAGCACAAATATGAATATGACATGCAGGAGGGACAGATTCATAACTCAGAGGCTTCCCATACTCTGGAACAGAATCCCAGTTCATGTTAGGCAGATCCCCTCACTGACTCTCTTCAAGAGAAATCTTGACGAGTGGATGGGAGATTGTAGGTTTACCCCAGGGGTCATCCCTGTGTCACTACTAGACAGGGGCACAGTAAACTAATTCTATTATGTAAGGGGGTCTTTACTGTGTCACTACTAGACAGAGGCACAGTATTCTAAATCTATTCTGTACACATTTTGTACCATTACATGGGGTGGCGAAAGCCACATTACTATGGCTAGGCTTATAAATGCCCCAGGGCAGATAGCCTAGTACCAAACTATGAAACTATAGGAGATGAGTAGAGTACCATGGTTACTCCACAATCTCTCTGTTAGGAGATGAGTAAAGTAGCACAGTTACTCCACAATTTCTCTGTTAGGAGAAGAGTAGAGTACCATAGTTAGTCCACAATCACTCTGTTAGGAGATGAGTAGAGTACCATTGTTACTCCAAAATCTGTCTGTTAGGAGAAGAGTAGAGTACCATGGTTACTCCACAATCTCTCTGTTAGGAGATGAGTAGAGTACCATGGTTACTCCACAATCTCTCTCCTAGGAGAAGAGTAGAGTACCATGGTTAGTCCACAATTGCTCTGTTAGGAGATGAGTAGAGTACCATGGTTACTCCACAATCTCTCTCCTAGGAGATGAGTAGAGTACCATGGTTAGTCCACAATCGCTCTGTCAGGAGATGAGTAGAGTACCATGGTTACTACACAGTCTCTCTCCTAGGAGAAGAGTAGAGTACCATGGTTAGTCCGCAATCGCTCTGTTAGGAGATGAGTACAGTACCATGGTTACTCCACAATCTCTCTGTTAGGAGAAGAATAGAGTACCATAGTTAGTCCACAATCTCTCTGTTAGGGGATGAGTAGAGTACCATGGTTACGCCACAATCTCTCTCCTAGGAAAAGAGTAGAGTACCATGGTTAGTCCACAATCGCTCTGTTAGGAGATGAGTAGAGTACCATGGTTACTCCACAATCGCTCTGTTAGGAGATGAGTAGAGTACCATGGTTAGTCCACAATCGCTCTGTTAGGAGATGAGTAGAGTACCTTGGTTACTTTCCTGGAACGTCTCTCTACCCTATGTAAAATAAAGTGAGTAACTTCATTAGTCTGCTTTCAGTACATGATATATGGACATTAAAGGGAAGGTCATCATCTACAAGGACTTCAAGGTCTTCTTCTACTACTTTTCAAACTTATACCTTTTGATTATCAGTACTTTGCAAAGTTGTTTTTCCCCATAGGCCAGAATTCTACATTTAAGACACCAGAGGTCATTTGTACTGCAATTGTGATGTTAAATTAATGCTTGAAGTGTGGTGGTATTAGTGGGGTTAAGGACAATGATCCCAAGATGGCAATTATTCCTTTTTTCCTTAGCCAGACATAGGCATCCATTTTTATGTCAGAGAAAATGATACCAAAAAGAAGTGAGCCCAGGTTAGAACACTGAGGGACTCTGATGGTGACAGGGAAGGGTGAGGACGAGAGTTGGCTGTGTCTTAACTGCTGTAAATGATCATGTAGCCAATTAGCGATCCAAGTTATTACAGCTTCATTTGCTCTCTGCTGTTTGTATGATCCCACCCTGTGTTATACTGTCAGATGCTTTAACAAGATTAAGGTGAGCTGCATATATATCTTCATCAAGGGTGGTAATCACAAACAAAAGCAATCATGAGATTAAGCATATAAGATCTATGTTTGACAAAACTGCTGGGGTAAGACAAGGAGAATAAGGGTTTCATTGTCTCTATGAATAATTTCCATAACTTTGATGATGATTCTGTGTATCACCTTATACAGAATGCCTGTGAGACAGATTGGTCTGTAATAATTTTAGGCTGTAAAGGCTTTCCCTTGTGGATTGTAACCACAATATTCTGCTTCCAGATATCAGGGCAAAGCTATTTTTAATACACTATTAAGAATGTACATGAATGTACACTGAGCTATTCTTGATTACACTAATTATGTTTCCTGACATGTCCTTTTGTCCAATGTAGTTGGTGTTTCTGACCTTACTGAAGGCAATGATGGCTATTTAAGGTACAATTTCAAAAGGTATCATATTTCAATGAGTAAGAGTGGATGGGGTTGGCTTTAAGGCCAGAAATGTGCTCCAAATCTGTATGCTAATGCCTTAGATAAGTCTGCTGTCTCTGTTATGGTGACACTGTTTTAATATAGCACAATTCATTCTTGATTGTAAAAAGACTTAACTGGCTTCCATCTTGAAGGTGAGTTTTACCTTGAATGAATCACTGATTCTTCTGATTGTTTTATTGAGTTCTTTTTGGTGGAGTTAACCTTAACCTTGTTCTGCTAGGAATGATAGTCTGAAGGCTTTGTGCATCTTTTTTTGGTAAACATTTTGTTGATTGTACAACTTAACTACTTAAGTATATTGCAGTAATTCCCACTACATTTATGCCTCATGGGAATGAAATTTCCAATGCAGTTATTTAAAGTGTTATAGAAAACTACACATGATTATTAAAGGGTTTACAGGTAGTTGTAACATACAGGAATAGATTGGACATGGTGATTGTTTAAGGCATCATAGCTGCCATTTGTAAATATTTCAGAGATGGTATAATTTTTGTTAGGTTAGGTTTGCTGTATATGAGGAATGTCACTGCAGGGAGGTCAGGACAAACAGAGGGTAGTCAACATTTAGCTTGGCACAGTGTTTGCTAGACTGATATTGAATGTTTTATATTTTAATCCTGTTTGGCTTTTTAGAGTTTGTTCCACATTCTTAAAATCTATGAAATGCAGTAGTGTTTGCACTTGATAGTTGGTTGAGGAAAAGTTCTCTTAGTCTTGAAGGGATAATTTAGATCACTGAGTAGAAGTTTTTTCTGTTATGGAGACAGTTATAAGTTTATTAAGGAAATGCTTGTGTTCCAGATGTGACCATCCCCTGTCAGCTAATGGAGATCGTCCTCTAGTCAACTTTTTTCTGTATAATCTGAATGTCATTCTGAATCAAAAATACATTATAGGAGGAGATTTGCAGAGTGTTCTTGCAGCTGTGCAATATAACAAAATTCTGCGGGAAGGTCTTGGCATACTAACTAGATGAACTACTTGTTAATTAGAAAGGCTAGCCAATTCTTAGAAAATACATAATTTGTGACCTAAAGAAATAATGTTCACAGCCTCTTTGGCAGAAAGGGTGGTGAATCACATGAAGAATGACAGTGAACTTTTGTCTCTTTTTGGAAATAATTTTTTTCCTTATCCTATGAATCCATTTTCTATTGCCTATAAATAATTTATAAGAAGCAAGAAACTCAGAAAATTATTTCCTGAGATTTTTTATATATTCATTTTACTGAAAATTTAAAACAAAACAATGTCTTCATCGCTCAAAAACATCAAAACATTTTTTCTTATCATGTTGTCAACCCTTGTCGTAGAGTAATAACACATGCAAAAATGATCTTCATGTAACAGTGCTTATAAACATAACATTCCTCTTTTTATATGTACACTACAATCTTTAAATTTCCAAACCATAATACATAATCATAGAACAGAAAAGAATAAAACAGAATCATAGAATGTACAAAAAATCTGGACCATGTGGCCATTTATGATTCACTGGTACCCACCCTTAGACCTTACCTGTTTTTACAAGGAATGATAGGTCAGTCACACAAGGGATGGATTTGTAAATACCCATATAATTGTCTAATTCCTTTGTAATGGAAGATAGTGGATGAGTGTCTGATCTGAATAGGAAGATTGTTCCAAAGAAGGGGTGGTCATTACATGACAAATCTTTCTCTCCCCCCTGATTGGTATATTTGTTGAAACTAGTTTAGATTTCTGGTTCTAGTGTTTGATTGGTATTGAAATACGTGGACTTAGACAAATAGATCCCTAATGCCTCAGAAGACAAGGTGCAGATCACCATTAAGGAGTCCACAGAGCACTAAATACAAGGATGAGGCCTTCAGCCTCACTTAGTAGCTCAGGTCTTTTAGGTCCACAATCTTTTTTATTAAGAATCTTTGGGTCTCTCTGATTGATATGTTTAGTTAGAAGCATCCTGAAGGGGGCATTATGTTTGATGATGGGACTGATCAGTGCAGAATATAAGCAGGTAAGGACCTACTTGGATCTAGAGGAAATACCTTCTGTGATCAGCTATGTCAAATAGAAGGATTTTCATACCACTGTTGCAATATGGTGATTCTGCATTTTCTGTGAGGTTTCTGTGTTCTATTCAGGTAGCATAGTCTGGATAGAGGCCTGATGTATCCAGGCCTGGTTGTTTTGCTTGTTGAGAGTAACAGGGCTGCCTGACCTTCTCTAGCATGAGTGATTGGTTGAAAGTACAGGGGCTAGCAAGAATGGGCAGTAATTCGACCTTCTAGATTCTTCCATCTTTTCTCGTATTTAAACCCTGTGTCTGCAGGGTGTTGCACTTGTTTGCTCATCATGCACTGCCGCTACACTGTTTTAACCCATTGTGAGGTATCTCAGTTGCATTTCTTCCCTTACCAGCACTCCTGTGTAACTGAAGCCCTCCCTTGTAACTACTGTGTTGATTTTATCAAGCCCTACTCACACCTATAGCAACTCTATTCTGATAGTACCCACTCTACCATCCTTCTCCTCTCTTCCACAGATTCTGACAACCATGGATGGACAATTTCCTGTGGTTTCTCCTGCTAGTCTGGCTGATATGGGCATCCTGAGACAGTGTATCAACTGCCTCATGTACATGGACAACCCTTTTTTTCTACCACCTAGAAACACAATATGTGAGAGATGCAATTACATTAAGAACCTAGAATCCTTGCTGTCTCTATCACAAGCTAGTACATCTGGCACTGAGAAGGTTGTCTGCACAAACACCGCACCTCTAACACCACCCACACCTGGACAGTACATTCTTACATATGTGAAGGTTCTCAACAAAAACATACCTAAATAAAAGAGACCTCTGAGCCAAAAGTACACACGCATATCACAGCCCACCGCACCAAGCACCACACATAGTAAACATGCCTGTGTCTCACAGCCTTTAATACCCAGCCACAAACCCAACATACTAGTCATAGGAGACTCTATCATGAGACACACAGATGTGCCCCTCACCAGGCTAGATGAGGGGAAAGTCAAGGTAAGTTGTTTTTCAGGTACTAGGATCCACCATATCACTCATGCACTCAAGTCTTTCAACAACAGGCACTGTTATGGCTCTGTCATAGTCCATGTTGGTGTGAATGACTTGAGACATACCTCTCTGGACTATATGAAGAGGGACATGATTGAGTTCACTGAATATGTGTCCCAGGCAGGTATGTTCCTAGCTTCAGCAGCATCATACCGTCACCCAGAATGATGCCTCAATACAAACAGAAAATGATTGACTTTAACAATTGACTTGGTTTCTGGTGTCATTCCAAGGGGATCCAGTACCTGACAGGAAGGGGGGGACATGATTGACAGACCACGATGCTTTGACAGAGATGGCCTTCATCTGCCTCCCTGGGTTTCAGGCTTCTGGCAAAGTTTCTTGCCTCTCCCATACTGCCTTTTTAGGCAAAGTCATGAAAACAAAATTACCAACTTGAAAAATTCTTCTAAATGAAATTTAAATGCAATGCTGCTAAATGCTAGGAGTCTTAACATGAACCTGCACTCATTGCAAGCATTCCTCACCCAGGAAGATGCTGATATTTGTACAGTCACTGAAACCTGGTTCAAAGCTGTGGACAGCACCCCAGCCTTACAAGGTTACTTCTCCTGCCATACTTTTAGACCCCAAACAGTGGGCTACAAAGCCAAAGGAGGTGGAGTTTCAATACTTATTAAAGGCATACACACCTCCAGGCTTGTCAAACATATTATGCACAGGAGACACTCCTGGTGCAGTTAGCTATTGACAAAACACCTATTCAAATCATAGCTAGCTACAGACTCCCAACCATGACTCAGGAGGCCCACTTTGTCTATCTGGACTTACTTGAATCCATCAAGATTCAACCCTCTACCCTGATCCTGGGCTACTTTAACTACCCAGCAATAGAATGGAAGACCCATTCTACCTGAAATACGAATGCCCAGGGATTCCTTGACTTCATCAGTGCCAATGCATTGGATCAGCTGGTCAACACCTCCACAAGAGGTGAAAATATCCTGGAACTGGTACTTACCAGCATGAGTAACCACTGTACCACCCCTACTGTGTCATCCTCTTTAGTAAGATCTGACCATAAAGCAATCACTTTCAAAGTCACCATCTCCCCTGACACCCCCTCCCTTGCCGGGGTCGAACAAAAAAACTTTTCAAAAAAAAAAATGATAGGCAGCCTAACTAGCCTGATCTGCAAGGCCATGGAACACATTATCATGGACCTTCTTAACAAGGACATTGGCAACCTACAAATACTTGATCCCACACAGTTTGGTTTGTCAAAGGGAGATCATGCCTGTTAAACTTGGTTGCCTTCTTCGAAACAGTCACCAAAGCCATGGATGAGGGGAAGACGGTGTACACCACCGACCTTGACCTAACCAAAGCTTTTGACACTATTCCCCACTCAGGCAAAATAGATAAACTCTCCCAGCTAGGCATCAACCTGTATGTTACCAGATGGGTAGCTAACTGGCTCACTGATAGAACCCACTCAGTCAAAATAGGGGAAGACACCTCTAGTAGTAGACCCGCAACAAGTAGAGTACCCCAAGGATTGGTCTTATGGCCTCTAATGTTTATATATATTTTTCTGAGGTGCAAGCCAAAACCAGTGGTCTGTGGCTGACCAAGTTTGCAGATGACTGCAAGCTGGGCACCGTCATAAATTCCCCTAGTGATGTGAGCATCCTCCAAGAGGGCCTTACCCAAACTAATGACTAGTGCCAGAAGCATGGCCTCAAACTGAATGCCAAGAAATGCATCATTATCCCCTATGGGGAAAATGACATCCCACAATTACCACATTAATAACAATGTAATAAGCATGCAATCAGTCATGAGGGATTTGGGCAACCAGGTTGATTGCAACCTGACTTTTGACCACCACGTTGCCTCTGTTGTACAGAAGGCTTTTTGCATGGCCCACCTCATAAGTAAGGGTATTTCATCCAGGAACAAGGAGGTCATAACATCCCTGTACTCCTCCCATCGAGTACAATGTGTCCTTCACATGTACCTTGCCAGGCACATGCAGCAGTTGGAGGGACCACAGAGGTTCCTGACCAGGAAAATCCATGGTCTCAAACACCTATCAAATACAGATAGGCTAAAAGCCCTGTCCCTCTACTCAGTCTCGTACAGACTGCTCAGAGGTTACCTGTGTCTGGCATACAAGGCCATCTCAGACTCAGCTATGATGGAGTTGCTGCATATCCATAGGTCAAAATCTACTTACGCAACCCACATGCAAGGCCTCAACCTGGTCTGTGACATTAACAGAACTTGTTGGCAGGATAGATTTGTGAACCACTGGCTTCCCCATCTGTGGAAAAGGTTCCCTTTCTATGTCACACAGAGGACCTCACTAGCTCTCTTTAACAGGAACCTGGATGACTGTATGGGAAACAGAAAATATACCCCTGGGATCTTACATATGTCCCTGCTGGACAGGAAAAACAGGTGCTGACTTTGTGGGAACATGGGTGTAATTCTTGGCTAGGCTTATAAGGGCTTCCGGGCCAATAGCTTAGTATTGTCCTATGAACCTATGGACCTATGGTGTTATCTATCCATGTTCCAGTGTCTCTCACATCAGTTTCATTTTAGAGTGGACTGTTTTTTTTTAGAATAAGCTGGCATGAGGGTTTGTTTGCCATGCAAAAATATTGTGTTTTTTTATCATTTAGGTTTAGCCCATTTTCAGAGCACCAGCTATTTATGAGTAAGATCACTTTGTAACTCTGCATATAAGAAAAGGGTTTATACATAACACCATGTTCACAATCATCTGCAAACTTAATTAACCAGAGCTCCTTGTTTTTCACTTAGAAATCAGAGAAGTATGTTCCACATAACATATTTTATCACTGATACCTTTGGTATCACACTGGTTACTTTCATGCTCTCTCAGGACCGCTTACCACTCTCATAGTATGAGTTCTGTCCCACAGCCAATTAGTTATTCAACTAACTACAAAGGGATCAATTTGGAGTGCACTTAGCTTGCTGACAGTGTTGAAATGTGATATGGTATCAAATTCTTTGGTGATGTCAAGGTATGCTTTATAAAAAGAGTGATCACTGTTCATGGCTTGTACTATCCTCTATAAAAATCCTAAGATTCATTAGGCAGGAACTATGTCTAACAAAGCCAAACTGTTGGGAGTCAGGAACAATAAAATTATCTACATTGTAATCTATCGAGTCTGTCATGATCCATTCCACAACCTTGCAGATGAGGCTGATCAGGCTGATAGATCTGTAATTTCCAGGGTCCATGGTGAGGGCTGGCATCACAGCTGCATTCTGCTAAACCACGGGTCAAATTTAGTGAATAATCTCAGGGTTGGTAGTTTTAGGATTGGGTCCATCAGTGTATGTTTAGTGCTGTTTAGCAAGCAACCTGCTATGTTATCAGATCCCACTGAGATTTTTTTTTGTGTTTTGGTGAGTACTTTGAACAAGCATTCTTTTGTGATGAGAGGGGTTTAAGATTCTGGGGTATATGAGAGTTTTGTATATATATGTGTATATATATATATATATATATATATATATCTCCAGGGTGAAATTTCCATTGAAATTGTTTGCTATGTATTTCTGATATTCAGTGGATCAGAGTAGGTAGTGCCATTAAGAATAAGTCTAGAGCAGAGCATGGCCAAGATACTGGCTGGTTAATAGCACATTTCCTTAACTCTGCTATCTAATTTAGATTTCTGACAGAAAAGTTTGAAAACCAGGGCTAGTAGACCTATCAAATTAATTGATTTATATTTCCTAAAGTTCTTGGAAAACTACATTGGAATATTTTTTCTTCAACTGCTGAATTTTCTGTCAAAATATCTTCAGAATGGGCTCTGATATTTCCTTAAGATGAGTTACTCAAAAAGCAATTCGCAGGGCCAATCAATCATAAAGGAAATTCAAACCTTGCTTTCCACTATAAATGATTTATCTGTAAAATAGATAAAATGGACAGTAAACTATATTCCTTCAAAGAAGAGAGTACAAAACAAATGGAGCAGTTAAAGAAATGAAAATACAACATAAAATCACATTGCTGGCAATGAAGATGCTTTAAATGACTTAGAGGGCAGAGTTACAGAAGAACTTAAAGTTGAATTTCTGCCAAAACAGAATACGTCCTTACTTAGTAAAATTGATGATTTAGAAAATAGATCAAGAAGAAATAACTTGTGTATCTCTGGATTATCAGAAAAGACTGAAGGTAACAACATGACAAATTTTCTCACATCTTGACTTCCTAACATTTTGAATCTACTTGAGTCTCTTTCATGTGGTATAGAAATAGCCCATAGGTCACTGGCACTTTATTCATCTTCTAAAAAGGTAAATTCAAATCCAAGATCTATAATACTATGGTTTCTCTCTTCTCAAGATAAAGGATTTGTACTAAAAACAGCATGGGCAAATTCTCCTATTAAGTTTAATGACAATATTATAAGATTTGATAATGACTACTCATCTGCAATGATTTCAAGAACAAATGAGTACTTACCACTAAAAAGAGAAGTGAGAAATATTTCAAAGTTTATCTTTTGTTCCCTGCAAGACTTAAAATCTTTTCTCACATGGCACTAAAACTTTTCATACCTTGGACTCTGCTGTTTCATATCTAACAGATGATAATATCTTAGATCAAAAGGAAGACATTGACTGGACTGATATTTCACTTAAGCATCAATCAGAGAAGAACAGCTGGGAAATAGACAAGAAATAGGAAAGACTAAAAGACAAATAACTTTTTAACTACTGTTTCTTGGTTTTACACCATTATTTACATTACATTCTAATATTACAAAAATAAATGTCACTCTAGCCATGTTTCTAAAGGGAAAGGGAAAGACTTTTTTATTCTTGCTTCCTTTCCTTTTGTAAAACGTTCATAACATAGTAATATGTGGCATAATGTTTAACACAGAACTAAGACTTTTAAAGAAATGCTTATAGTACTATTTTAAAAGCTAAAAACCAAAACAAAGTAATCCATCACTTGCCAATGTGTTTATGCAGTATATTATAATTTTATAGTGTCTCTGTTTTTAAAAAGAGAAAACTAATGACAAACAGAACTCTTTCTATATGACACATCACACTATACTTTGTGTTACCCTATGGTATCATGAAAAAATGCCAGTGTATATAAACCACAGTTATTTCACCCGGGCTAGTGAACTGTTATATAACTAGAAAAATGATCATATGACTCTTGAAGTGCTGTAAAGGTACCTGAGGAACTTTTAAATGAATACTGTATTTATCCTTTTTTATTAAAAAACAAGAGAGAGAAAAGATGTATCATATTTTACTGCATTAATATTATACATCTGGAATATTGCTAAAAATGAGTTTAATAAGTTGATGCTTAAATAATTAATCATGCACAAATTTGACTGTTGTTTTAAAACTTTAATTGTTTCTGTTTATACTAAGTTTAACGAGGTTATTTAGACAGCCATAAAATGAGGGGGATAACAACTAAACATCTCACAAGCTTGATCTAAACTTTGACGTGTTTAAATTGATTATTTCTCTCTCAGCTTCCTGATGAAATTGCAAGCTAATACACTCCTTTTCTTGCTTTCCAGGTGTTTTTTCTTGAGCTTGATTTATTCATTGGCTTAAATCCCTTTGTGAAAGTGGAAGTAGCACAAAATGAAGCTAAATGTCTCAGACATGACATAAACAGTCTGGTCAAAGGTCATACATTAGCCATTCATGCTGTCTAGTTATTTAAAGGATATCTACACTTTTTTAAGTTAAAATGAAATTTATAAGCTAACTAAAAGTGAATTGGACTTTATGAAAAATCATTAGCCTATGTTAAGATTGGTTCATGCTTCTCTACTTCACTGCAGTTACTAAGGGCAGAAAGCAGAGATGTCCTTTATCTCCATTATTGTTTGCTCTGATCTTAGAAACTTTTGCAAATTATATTAGGATGAATCCAAAAATTAAAGGCATACAAATTAGCAAAACTCTAGGAATCAAAGTTCAGCTGTTTTCGGATTTTATTTTGCTAACTTTAAATGACAATGATAACTCATTAACAGTACTACTGAAATAATTTGAACTCTTTCAGAGCCTTTCTGATCTTAAATTTAATTAAAACAAAACAAAATTGCTACTTATAAATTCTGATAAGAAGGATTCAAATAAGAAATATTTTCAGTATATAGCTGCTGACAACAAAATCAAATACCTAGGGGTTACATTAACCAATGATATAAGTGAAACAGTAACCACTAATTATATCAAAATCTTAAATCATATACAAAGTCTCATACAAAAATGGAATAAATTCTTCTTTACTATGGAAGACAGACTTTACTTAATTAAAATTATTTTATTTTCAAAATTATTATATTTCATAAACGCCTTCTCTATCCCCCCATCTAAACAATATAAAAAAAAAATTAGTAAAATAATGTTAAACTTTTTAAGGTATCCTAACAAACCTAGAACAGCTATTAGTCATCACTTAAATGACTGGGAAGTGTGGGGTATAAATTTTCCAGATATTGAGATTTATGTGCTATCATCTATCATAAAGACATTATCTTTATGGTTAAATACTTCTTGCCAGATGGAAACAAATACATGAAAGTATCTGGTTAAAATCAAGTCATTCACTGTCACTGCAATACACAGAAATAATATCTAATAATTTCCTTTGGATGATGCGAGACTAAACAGCTGACAGTAAAAATAAACATATAAGTTCTAAATTTATAACAGATATATTCAAAGTATATAAGAACTATCTGAACAAAAACCTAGCTACTAGGGCATGGACATTTCTGTTATACCTTATTGCCTGTACTCAGAATAATATTAATACCTTTGATGTGGCCACAATCAAAATCATAAAAGAAAAGGAACTAATTTATTGGCATCTATTGATTCAAACTAACAAACTTCTAACAGTGGAACAAGTTAAAAAAATTCAACCTAGACAGTAATGTGGCTAGTAATGTAGGATTTAAGACAATATGTTAAAAGTCAGTTAGAGATAATGAGCCCAACCACTAGACAAAATGTTCCTAGATTTATAGAACATTGGATTATTCTAATAAATCATATTGTTCAAGGAAAAATATAGTTGTCAACATGTATAAAATAATCAAAATTAGGAAAATATATTATAAAAAACTTTTGGGACTATTATAAAACGATTGATAATCAAATTCCTAATGATAATGATAAAAGAGTAATATTTGTCTCTTCTAAACAAACTTACCTTTCAATACAATGGAAGTTATTATCATGGAAATTTCTTCATAGATCTTTTATAACACCTCATAAATACAGCAAATGTTTAAACAAGATATTGGAAATTGGAGGTGTAAAATAAATCTGAAGGTAGATTGGCAACATATGTTTTATGATTGTCATTTGCTTAAAACAATTTGGGATAAAGTGAATTATTTTTTACAATTTTTCATGATAAATTTCACTTGTCTAAATCTTTAATTTTTTAAATGTTGCTATACCACAATGTGTTCCTAGAACAAAGTTTCCACTTTTATGGACTTTCCTAGCCATTGCATATAAGATAATTACAACAAACTGAAAGAGTGAATCATCTCCAACATTTAAAGATTTCAGAAACATGGTGTTGACTGTATCACAGATGGAACTAACAACTATTAAGAAAAGAACAGAAAAGCTCACCTCTTATTACAACTCTTGGCAAAATGTTGTGGAAATACTAGAGAGAAATGACTGATATAGTGTATGAACATAATCTATATTCTGAAGACGTAAATTGTATTCATCAGCTTAGGTAACCTTGTTGGCCTGTTATGTTCTATTTTATGCAGTTATTTTTGATGTTAACCTAAAAATTGTATGTTTATTTTACTATGATATGACAAATCATATTATAATTTTTTTTAAATATTTAATAAAACTATTTGAAAAAAAGAATATGTTGAGAGTAATGTCTGTTATTTTGTAGCTTCTTGACATAAGTCAACAAGGATTTGTAATTATTTTTAGTTTCCAATGCCAGTCAAAGTTCAAGGGGAAGCCTTTGTTTTCCTGATAGTATTTTTCAGTATCACGAATAACCTTTTGATTTTAACTTTGATGTGTGGATTTTTAGTTGTGTTACATATTCTAATTAGCTTTTTTTCTTTTCACTGCTCTGACATTGATAGTTTTAGTATTACACTCCAAAATCTATGTCAAATTAAATGGTCTTTCTTAACAAAAATAGGTTTTTCACCAACTGTTTGAATAATTCAGAATGCCCTTTGAGTATGCTCCATTTATAAATTATGTGTCTAATAGCTGTGATATCTGCACTATAACACACAGACATTGCTGAAAAACTCTTACTGCTTTCTATTGTTAACATTTTTATTTTGTAGTTTTTAAAAGTTAATTTTAAAAATAGGAACATATTTCGTCTTGAAAATAGTTGCAACCATCTGGTCACTACACCTTCTATAAGGGAATGGTCTCTTTTAAACTGTTAATTCTCAATAAACTATAACATCATTATAAATAAATTTTGATAAATTAACTTCCAACTTTTAACAATGTTCTGTCATATGTGCAGATGATGGCAACTTATAACATGCAATTACAAATTTGTAAAGGTTATCTTCTTATGTTTACTAAATTTAAAACATATGTCATTCACACACATATTTAAATACATTAATATCTAAAAATTGAATATCGGTTTCAGACTGTTTTAAATTGAATGAAGGAAAATCAGTTTTGTTATTTGAGTATCATTCAAATTGCATAAGTTGACTGGTTTAGTCCATGATAAAATAACCATAGAAATAAATAAATTGCGGACAAGCTGATTTTAATACAAATGTTCTTTCCCATGTTGCTGATACATTGGAATAGCTATACCACCTAACTGATGATTCCTGTTGAAATGTAAAAAACACATATATAGATTTCCAAAAGTAAGCTCCATAAAACTACACACTAACCCAGTCATATCAGCTGTTAGTTTACTACACTCAGCAATGTGAACAGAATTCAGTATACTGAAAATGTTTTGCTTGCCACACTTGCTGTAGCTTATTTATGCAGAATCATTCCACTTGAACTAGGCAGATTATTTTAGACTCCATTTAGTGGAACAGAATATCAATTTATGGAGTTTTTGCAATATTTGAAAAACGCAAATAACTTCCAGGTTAAAATGGTCTGACACTGATACTGAATTTTTAGCTGTCATGTTATTTGAAGTTGTGAATAACAGATGTTTTAAATCTAATGAATATATCAAACTACCTTTTGTAAATTTAAATTCACGTGCTAGAAGGTGTCATCTTATGCATTCATGGCTTAAAAGATTCAATTTCTTTTAGAAGCATTTGGAAGATCAGATAACAAAAAAGATTTTACCTTTTTATTGAGTTTGATCTTAGTGTAACTTCCACATGTGATGTTTGATATAATTTATTTATTTGCTTGCATTTATTTACTGGTAAAAGTTTGACTGGGCATGGAACCCTTTGCTTGTCCTTATCAGTGGAGGCCTTGGCAGAAACACTCCATAGTTTCACTAATACACGAAACAGATATATAAACAGAAACAAAAAATTAATACATGAAACAGAATAATAAAGCAAGTATATAAATATGTGGTAATGTGTGCATGCCTGTTGTATTTACCTAATGAGCAACATACAAAAAAAGAGAGAAAGAGAGAGAGAAGAAAACAGAAGGGGAATAGCAGAATATAGAGGTGAAACCAGTATCTAAAGAAAGCTAGTTGTTGTAAGAATGAGTGTTAGAAAGTGTATTTAAAGTGCATATAGTAATATATTTAAACAGTCCTTTTTATGTAAATTATTCTTAAGAAGTCTTACATTGATACAGAGAAAAATAGTGGTAAATATGAAATGGTCTTAGTGTACTCTTACTGTGGATACCCTTTGTTTTAGATATTTGCTTTCTACTGCCATCAGTGTTTTTAGAGATCATGAATAAAAATTCCTTCTTGATTTCAACTATCCTTCAATAAACTGAAGTATCTACACCTCAAAGGTACCTTCAAAGAGTGCTAAACTTAGTAAATTATATCTTCCTTGTGCAAATAAAGAAAGAGACTACTTGAGGTCAAAAACATCTTGACTGGGGGTCAGAAACTCCTTATGAGGGGCTTGTGGTAGCTTAAATGCTAGAGAAATTGCAAAACATATGCAGGTCCAATAAAAGGTATCACATCACGACTGTGTTCCAGTCGCATTGTGTTTTATATTAAAAATAAATATTCCTTACTGATTGCTAGGGTAACAATTACTCCCAATGAAGAACGTGTGCTAGTCCAAAGTTTGACTAATTGGAAAACATATGTTGGTCCAATAAAATGTATTATGTCACATCTATATTGCAGTATCTTTGTGAGACTCCTGCTCATTGGTTTATGTCCAGTATTGTGCAATGTTTACAACCAAATCCTCACTGATGTCCTGCAGCTCCATAAAACAAATGACTCTATAAATGTAGAGATAAAGACTTGAATCTACATTAATAAATAGAACATAATGGAGAGACAGATTTATTAATGTGTTCCCCTCATCTCTGAAATAGTCTTCTGTTGCATATAAAACACAATGATGCACTTGCTTTCTTTAATGCAAATCCTAATGACTATATAGACACTGTAAACTGATCCCAAGCCAGATTTGTTTTAATCTCCAAGTCAAATATATATTGTGTGTGTGTGTGTGTGTGTGTGTGTGTGTGTGTGTGTGTGTGTGTGTGTGTGTGTGTGTGTGTGTGTGTGTGTTTTTGTGTGTAGGTGTGTTTCTGTCCGTCTGTCTGATACACATTACAAACAGATGATTATAATCACAACAGTCATCAGAGGAACTAAGAAAGTATTCCTCTCACATTTAAGTCCTATAGCTAATAAGTGGAAGTCAGTTATAACAAGTATGCCACAGTCTGAAAAAAGAGCTTGTAGGAAAATGCGGTAACTATTAGAATTTTGAGACTCATTAATGAGACCTCAGACTCCATAAAGTAAATGCAATCCTTGGAATACAACAGCACAATTAAAAACTCACTGTTACACCCAAAAAGCATTTATTTTACATGGAAAAGCCACCCTGCACCCCCTCTGTCCCAGTACTTATACATATTAACTCCAAGATCACTCTATCTCCGAGAAGAGGTTTGCAACAATTTTTGAGTTAGTATATATTTCTTGTGTAATAGCACCAAAATTCTTTCTATTCTGAGGATTGCACTTCAGGTCCTTGACTATGCAATACGTACATCAATGTCACCTGTAATGTAACTGATGAAGGGTAAAACTGGCCTTGCAGATACTACTTGAAAATCTGATATGAGTGCTGAAATACAGTTAGTAAGGTATGCCTACAAGTATCAATAACTGTCATAATGTTCTTTAGCAAATAGCATACATGCAACTGTGAATTACACTGAAGTAATTTTAATAGTGTGCATAGGTCTCACAACGGTTCATGTTAGTACTAGGTATCTAGGCTACAGACCATTACAGTCCAAGCCAAAATCCTCTGTTCAAAAGTTCCCTCCAGCCTCACAGAGCACAAAGACAAGATAGGAATCTGAGGTAGCCCATCAAATTATAATCTCATTCATTAGAAGCATAGCTGAATACTGGTATAGATTTTCCATTACAGATTTATGATGCATTAATTACCATGTTCAAGACATATTATAAAAATTATTTAAAATGTGTTCTCCCTTCCTCCTCACAATGACTTAAACAAGCTAAAATAGTATTTATGAAGTTTTTTTTCCCTAATACCTTGTATAGCAGAGCAACATCCAGTGCAGTCCACTGACAGTAGAAGCTGATCCATAACCCTGCATTGCAGCATAAATACTACATTATTGCACATGGCAGGATTAGATGGTAAACAAACATTCCTGAGCTGAAATTATTTTTCTTTGCATTTTTTTTTTTTTATTTTTTATTTTATTTATCATTTGTTGACCGGGAAAGTCCGACTAGGTTCCACAGAGCCTGTTTTCAGCGGAGGCCCGGGGAGAAGATGCATGTCTTGGAATGTGGGAGAAGGGAGAGGGAGGAGAGGAACCCAAACCCACACACACAGTAGAGAAAAAAAAACTCACACAGAAGGCACCCAGCGATCGAACCGGACGGGAGAACCTCTTGCTGTGAGGTGACAATGTTAACCACTGCACCACTGCGCCGCCCACATTTATAAGCATATTTTTATGTAGTTATACATTCAGCAGTGTAATGTAACTTACTTATTGTGAGTAATTCTCTTGAGTCAGGAATGCAATTAACTATTAATTGTTGGCTTTTCAGCTTAGCAGATCTCTTCAAAAAACCTTCCTGTCCATCTCACCTAATCCTCTTCAAATTATACTTTGAACACACACCCACACAGACACTGGGAGACTTTACTATTTTATTTACTTAAGTTGCACATTTAAGGATTAAAATATTTTAGTGAAAAAACTTGCTTCAATAATAACAACATAATTTAAAATCCACTGAAACACAAATAAATAATTGCACAAACAAAACACATATATGACAAATACAACTGATAAAAAATTTCTGATCTGTACATGTCAGGAGTTAACTCATATATCCCCAACTTTTAAATGTAGGGTAGTTATATCTTAGCATGTGCAGAGTGGCACATTAATCCATGCATGTCTTTGCAGACTGAAGTCACAGCATGGCAAAATTGTATAACTGGAGCAGATATGGTATTAATTCACTACGTGAGCTCCTATTTAGTATGTGCATCAGCACCCTAGTGCTCTGTATTCTCCCATTACTGATCCATAATATTTTGGTGTAACATAACTGTATAAAGAGTTAAAACAATACTAGTCTGCAGAAACAATCAAGTCTGGTACCCAATTCTTATTTCTACACCTCTAAGAAGAATGGAGTGCTTTTTGGAACAGTTTTGGTGAAATGTTAAACTTGTATTAAGCTGTGGCTTGCTATTGGGGCAAATCACTTGCACTGTTGTCTGCAACTGATCTCTCCTCAGGTAGCACAGGCCTTTAGAAGTATTCTGCATGTATATGTACATGCATGCAGGCAGTGCACTGTTTCATGTGAGTTGTGCACCACTTAGTGTTTGCTGATACATATAGTGCCAAAGTATATTCTGTATTAGTGTGATGCACAAATAAACATGCTGAAAATGCACTGCTGAAAATACAGAACAGCATACCAGTACCATAATTATTTGGATGTTGCTTTGCAGGTGTACTTAAAGCTTTCATTACTTGTCATGTTAACTTGTAAACTCATGACAAAAGTTTCAGGGGCACTAAGGCATTAACCTTGTGGCCATGAAGGTCACACATCTTGTGGGCTTGGGTCCAGCCCTTGTTTCCTCCTGTTTAAAGAAGATAGGAATACTGAAAAAAATAAATAAAAAATAATGAGTGCTGGCTCTGTAGGAATGACCTGCCATGGCAAAAGGCCGATGAAACAATGAAGGCCCCCCATTCTTATAAGAATCTGTTCAACAAATTTATGTCTATTAAATGCTGGACTAATCAGCCTGCTTTAAGACATTTCTTACCTGATAGTACTACACAAAAAACTCTTTTTTTCTTAGTATTAACAGTACATAGCATTTTTCTGTTAGACATTTTACTGATTGTTTCTGGACTGTGCTTGGCTCAACCCAATCCATTCACCCTCGCTTCACCTGGGCTCACTCAGAACACCTACCCTACCCCCATTCCCACCCACTCGCACTTTCCTTACACTTATTAACCTAAACCACACCTTTCTAACTCATTATCCTATAACTTGCAGATATCTCATTACAACATACACACAATCAATTATTGTTTCACTTTCTCCCCTTCCACCTCACTAACCATTATTTCATCCCTCATATAACACTGTCTCCCCTATTGTCTCATATAATACTGTCTCCACATCACTGTATCAGCACATTTCTCTCTCTACTAAACTACAGACACCAACCCACCCATATTCTTCTCCTATTTCCCTACTATTTCACCATGTCAGTTATCACCAATCTTTTGAGAAACTCTCCTACGCATTACCCTCTACCTAGCATCCCACTGCACTCCCTTCATTGCATCAAATATAGCACACTACCACCTCCTGCACTCCCCACTATTGCACACCGTACAAAACCAAATATCCATTTTCACATCTGTTCTAACCTCTACACTAACTCTAACATATTCTCTTCCACTATAAATATGTCCATACTCCCAACCCTCCTTCCTGTCCAGATTTCTTTCATCGACTAATATCCAAGTTCAAACTCTCTATCCTTTTGTACTCAGTAACAGAAATCAAACTCCAAGCTGACATACATCCTAACCCAGGACACACACACCTACTCCCAGCTCACCCAATAATACCCACCACACCTGCTAATACTACCCTCCACCTTCTTCCCCTAATAAATTCCAAATCAGACTTACTCATAACTAATTTTAACCTCAGAAGTTTCACAAAAAAAATAAACTAGTGAATTTCATGTACCCCTAACTACCTACACTCCTGATATAGTAATTATTACAGAAACATGGCTAAAACCCCACAGTAAAGATGAGGAAATACTCACTAGTGGTTATAATGTTATTAGACAAGATAAGCTGAACAAGCATGGTGGAGGCATTACCATTATGTGTAAAAATGTCCTCATCATTGAAAAATTAATCTGTACTCCCCCAGATCTATCAGAAGCCAAAATTATAACTACCCAATTTGAAGTAAATCCATATAAAACCATCATAAATATTGTCTCCTACCTACCATCAGGAAATAATCTACCTACCACTGAAAGTCTTCTATCTTGGGCATCCTCTACTTTCAACCAAGAAACTATAGTGCTAAGTGATTTCAACTTAGACTGGCTATCCTGCTCATCTGACAACCCCTTCAATTTTATCAGTTTATTCAATTTCACCCAAACTATAGACTTCCCCACACTAAGAAAGAATCTATTCTAGACTGGATACTAACCAATAAGCCCAACTTTGACCACCAGGCTGGGTGTCTCTCTGATTCTCTCAGTGATCACTCTCCTATCTTTCTATAAGGAAACATATTCACTCCCCTTGTAATGCCATTTTCAAACACATATGCAACAAAATATTTTTTTCTCCTACCTTCTTAAATTGCCTACTTCAAAACTGCTATTGGTCACCTCTAAAATCAGTCCACCTAGACCAAGCTGTACAATATTTTAATGATACCTTCCTCAACATCCTTAATAACCTCGCTCTAACAAGAAGAATTCTCTCCAAAGCCAAAAAACTACCTTGGATAACCAAAGATGCTAAATCTCTTTTTACACAAAGGGATAGAACCTGGACTGCTTATCAAACTTCCAAAACCTATGAAAACCTCACCTCTTACAAACAACTAAGAAGCAAAGATTATCTGACAAAAATCTTATTTTCTAGCTTGTCATCAAAAACACATAAATAACCACAACAAATTTGGCAAAACCTTAACTAGCTCCTCGACCCTGGCAAAACCTCTACCCCTGCACCATCTGTAACAAATAGCACTGAATGTATAGCATCCCCATTTAACTCTCATTTCATTACAACTATCACCTCACTTTTAAACAACGAATCCAACCATCCCCTTACAGTGCCTACCTCTACTAACTCTAAACCCAACTACTTCTCTTTTAAACCTCTTATATCAAAACAAACTCATATCAAAACTAAAGCCTACCTGTCTAGCAGCTGGCCAACTCCCTAAGGACTTCTTAAAAACTGTTGCAGACTCCATTGCCTATCCAGTATCTATCCTAATCAATTGTTCCATCGCAGAACAGTATGTCCCCATACTATGGAAAATATCCCATATCATCCCCCTCCACAATGCAGGCCAATCTAAAGATCTATCTATTTATCAGCCCATTGCTATTCTCTCACCCCTAACCAAAATCATAGAGAAATGTAGCCATAAGCAGCTCCTAGACCACCTCAGTACAAATAACCTCTTATCTAATTCACAGCACTGCTTCCATCCAAAACACAGGATCTCCACAGCCCTCATAAGTTTCACTAACTACATCAACCTCCTCAGAAACAATGGACAACTAGTCTCTACTATATTCCTTGATATGTCCAAAGCTTTTGATACGGTCTCCTACCAACTACTACTCAACACTCTAGCCTCCTGCAATCTCAACTCTTCAACTCTCAACTAGTTCTTTACCTACCTTAGTAATCGACAACAGGCAACTAAATGGGATAATAAACTCTCCACACTCCTCCCACTCTCTGTTGGGGTTCTTCAGGGTTCCATCTTTGGCCCTCTCCTTTTTATTATATTCACAAATAGTCTAAACACTGTCACTAAATCTGCTTCTATCTTTCAATATGCTGACGACGCTACTCTTATTTGCTCTGCTCCCATACCCCAAGAATTCCAAGATAAACTACAAAAGTTATTTCTAGATATTGAAAATTACCTAAATGAACTTCAACTCATCCTAAACCCAAACAAAACAAAATGAATGATCTTCTCTAACAGGAAATTCAAAGCAAAACTACCACCTCTCTCCATCTACTTCACTAATGACACTATAATAGAACCAGTTAACCAAACAAAACTACTTGGTGTCACAATAGACAACAACCTAACATTCAATAAACACATACTCACAATTAAGAAAGTTCACATCAAACTTGGTGCTCTATATAGGGCCAAACCTTACCTTACAAAAAATGCCAGACTAGCCACAATCAGATGCCCCCTCCTATCTACTCTCCTCTACTGTTCTCAACTTTTCACTAACCTGAACAAGTCTGATATACATCTACTTGATTCTTGCTATAACAAAATAGCAAAATTTGCTGCTAATATACCCAACAGGACTCATCATTGCTTTGCTCTTCAAAAATTACACTGGCTTGAATTTCCCAATCTGTTATTGCTCAATCAGCACACCATTGCCCACTCTATTATCCACAAACCCGAAAACCGCTCTGCACTCTCCAACCTAGTGCAACAAAATACCAACCCCAGGACCCTTAGATCATCTGATAAACCTATACTCAAGGTTACAAAGTCTCATAATTACTTTGGTGACTCTCTCTACTCCTTCAAAGTAGCCAAACAGTGGAACCTATTATCCCAGAATATCCTAAAAAACACAGATCATCATAGCTTCAAAAAACTCCTAAAGGAATACCTTACTCAACAATGGCTATGCTCCTGTAATACTCCTGGCTAGTTTCTCATGCCTTCGATCAAATATTTTCTATTCTGCTATCTTCTTGTCTTACTTCTACCAAATGAAAATACCACAATGGTCTTTAGTTATATATCTAATGAGTTTCATATTACTGTCTATAGTAAGGCTTACGAAATGTAATGTTTTCTGTTTTACATTCTTCTTTTTTGTAAACTGTGATTGCTGGCGACTGTCAAACTTTTTTTATATTGTTTGTAAATATTTTAAAAACATTTGTGAACCTTTTGCACTATTGTTATGGAGTTTATTTCCCTGGGTCTCCATTGAAAATGGGCTACTTGCCCAGTCAGACTCTACCCAGCTAACAAATGTAAAATAAATAAACTGCAGTGACTATGGCAATGGTGACCTGTCATAGCAAAAGGTCAATCAGAATGCAATGATTAATACAGCAGATAGAACATCACTTCCTATAGCAATCAGATTATTGTCTGTGATGTCTATATCAGGATTATGTTTTTCTCAATTTCAGAACATAATTAGAGAGCACTTTCTATCTAATACACACACACACACGCGCGCGCGCGCATACATAAATATTATATGTGTGTGCGCATGTGGGCATACAGCTGCAATATTCTCTGTTGACTGTGCTGCTTTTTGGAAGATATTTAGAGTGTTGGAATTTGTCAAAAGCACTAGTTGTCACATGCATGAGTCAAAGAAAGGAATAACATGAAATGTTTCTTTTCCTGAGGAGATGTGTATACATTCAAAGTTTAGTGGGATTATATGCTAATGCTGACTCTTTTGGATATACTAAAAATTTCAGTATTATAGGTAACAGCATGTGTGTGAGTGTTTGTGGGTCACATTTAGAGTAAGGGCTAAGGGAGGGGACATATTTTGGGTTGTGTGTGTACGTGTGTTTGGTATGTGAAGTGTATACATAATTTTCATATTTAGTAGTGTTCACAGAGACAGGGTTTTAGTATTGTAATGTATAGGGCTGGGGTTAAGGTCAGAGGTATAGTTAGGATTAGCACCCATGAGTAAGGGGGTACAGGGGGGTGAAGCCCTAGCCCTAGTCTAATACTATTACCTCCCTATTTTTCCACAGCTAGTGATCTAGATCACTATGATAGTGTGTGTCCTATGCGTCAGCTGAAGTGAGCTGATATCCAGAGCCTGGATCCTAGGTGTGCTTCTTAGCTATTTCAGTTACATCATTTGGCTGATTATTAATTAATCCAGCATCTGTACTGTAACCTGGAAATGCTTTATTTCAATGGGTTATTAAAACACAACTACTGGAGTCTACATTTTGTTTGGATGCCAATTAGATTCCATCTTTTTAAATGTACACTAATATCTGTCTCTCAGACAGCATTGTCAGTAAAAAAAGAAGTAAATTGGTAAGAAACATTAATTGATGACAACATTTGGTTAAATAAGTTGTATATAACATGTTCCCGAAAGAAAATCTGTGTAATTCTGGCTTTTTATTAAGACACAATTTAAATCATGTGAAAAATTCAGAATATTAAAACCAGATATAAGCCAAATGTAACTTAACAACCATCTCTGCTGAGTGCTGAACTTTAAAGTTAAGAAATAAGCACATTATTCTTTAACAATCCTTTTTTTTTATTACAATTAATAATACTATTATACGCAAGGAATATTCCACAGTGGAGCCCTACAAGATGTCATCTTCAAGTGAATCTGCTGAAGTCTTAACAGAAGAATAAGGTAGAATTCCTACAACAACAGAATTAGATATGTGTAATGTAACACCATCTACTTTAAATTCAGATGCATACTGATTAAAACAGTCAGATGGAGAGCACAAAACAAAGTTATATCCAGCAGGTGGTGCTAACATTCCATATGCATTGGAGAAGACCACCTGTACAATAAAAGATGAGAAGCACCGGTGTATTTGTATTTTAAATAAGCTTGTCGGTAGAATCCCTTAACTACAAAGCTTTTTACTATTTGCAAAATTAAACATTTGTCAACTAAAGCTACTTAATATGACAAAGGGAAAAAAACATAGTAGCATAGCCTATTAATGATTTAACTGTGGTAAGAACTGACTACAGCAAAACACAACAGAAGTGCGTAGTGTTACATAATTTTACATGCTACACTAACTCACATATTTGGTGTAAGTTGGAATGCCATACTTTTACTGTGTGTGACATAGATATTCATTTCATTGTAAACAGTGAAAGGTTGCACATTAATGACACTCAGCTCTTTCATGCCTGCCACACATGAACGTTACGATTGCTCTGCCATGGATTAACATTATTAGTGTTCATGTCCTCATGTGAAGTCTTCATTCCCACAATCAGCACCCCCCTCCAGCTTGTGCAGCTGTACTGTGTTTAGGATCCTGCATTCCCATACACCTACACCCTGTTCTTGTCACTGCATTTAATAAAGAAACAAAAGAGAGTGTGACTCAACCCCAACAGAGAAATTAATGGTAAGAATTTCCAAACTTCCTGTGAGTTCTTTGATACGGGACACAATGGTTTGCCTTTCACCTTCAGTTCAAGAGATACATTTCACTAAACATCAAAACCAGATTAAAGTTGCACATTAATATCCCAAAGATAACAGCACATCAAAGATAGCCAGTTTTCTTTTCATTCCTACTGTTTAACAATATCACATAACTCCTTCTTCTTCTTTTGGCTGCTCCCGTTAGCGGATCATCTGTTTTCCCATCTCCACTTAAATATCAGTATTGTGTTAGTTCAGTTCAGTTTGTGTTCTGTTTCAAACGCTGTGAACATAATTCCTGAATATTTTACTTTAGTACTGAATAATCTATGGTGAGATACTGTATGCAACAGTACAAAAATGAAGTGGTCAATCACAAATATCTCTGCACTAACCCAAGCGAATATTATTTATTTTAACTTTCCTATTTAAGTAGCTGACAAAGTCTACAACATCTGTTAAGAATCCAGACTAAAATTTTAAAGTATCTGGTAACCTCTCAGAGTCTTCATACTGGGTATGGTTTCCTTTTTTTCTGAGCTTTTTGTTACAATTTACATAACATCCCCTGTATATGCAATCAGTCAAAAACATCAGATGTTATGTCAGCAGGTAGACAGCATAAACTCTCACTACATGCAAGTGTCATTTAAGTTTATTTTAAAAATCCAGATAATTCTCTTCCTGAAAATATGTACATCTTAAATTAATTTGGCAGTCTTTCAATGTACACAATAACTGCATATCTAACATCAAATCTTTTAGAATAAATCTGCAAGCAACATTCATTTTAATACCAGATAAGACTGCAACTATTTCTTTGAAATAACAAGTTCATGTTCATGGCTGACAAACATGATTCACAAGGTTTAATGACGGAATGTGTTGCAACTTGTCTAAA
The DNA here is from genome assembly GCF_019279795.1 of Protopterus annectens. Taxonomy (NCBI): domain Eukaryota; kingdom Metazoa; phylum Chordata; order Ceratodontiformes; family Protopteridae; genus Protopterus; species Protopterus annectens. Next base: position 753,058,446 of record NC_056748.1, read on the forward strand.
CCCTAGATATTTTATTGTTTTATGCAGTTTTAATTCAATGGTATTTATTTTAATTTTTGATAATGTAAAATAATGGCTATTTCAATTGTTTGTTCTTGCCAGTGGTTAACTTAACTTACTTTTGTCGTCTTGGCGTTATTATTTTGCATATTCCTTAATCTAATGGTATGTTGTTTTTCCTGTTTCATTCGACATATTCAGAAATTCACTTATCAAAGAAGAACAGAATCATCCCATGCAAACAACTACATGAAAAAAAATACAAATAATCACATTGCTACACATTTTAGTCAAATCAAACTATCCTTTCACTAAGTCCAGTAGAGTACCATAAGTAAGTTATAACTTTTCAGAAATCATAACCATGAAGGTGGGGATCACTGGATCACCATGAACCCCAATGAGCACCCACATGCAATGTATCACTCAGCATGTCTAAGGGAAGTTAGGACAATGCAGTTTTATTTATTTATTTTTTATTATCTTTCTCTCTCTCTCTCTCTGTGTCCCTGGCCTGTATTAGTACAATTCTGCTAACAAAGCCTACATATGTTCTTTGAACTCATAACTCTCTCACAAACTACAAAATACTGAGCCTTTTTTTTTACTGCACTGACTTTTAAACTCATTTCATTTAGATAATTTTAATCCAGTCACACTTGAAGTCCTGGTATGAATGCAGAAATCACAACATTAGCAATCTGGTTCAACTAATGTGATCTGGTGACATTTACTCTATGTTACATTCCACTAAACAGAGATGAACAAAGCAATTTGCTTTACGTGGTACTCTCACTTCACATGACGAAAACACATTTCATTTTAACAGGAGTAATACAACTAGCTTTAACTGCTCTTTAGAGCTGTAGCATTAGAACACCCTACTGTACACTTGGCAGTCAGCTCCATGACATACTTTCAGTTCATTAGCAGTGATATTAACATTAAAATCAGTTTAGAAATCTGGGAAATATGTTCAAACAAAAATCTATTTGACTTAGTGTCCAGAGTCACTGTGGCTAAGGCATAACCTTTGCATGCTCCTGCAATGTATGGATTTTTCCTCTCCAAGTAGTTAGACCTTGCAGCTGTATGGCTTTGGCAATCCCCCTGACCAAGAAATTGGAAGGTTATGCAGGGGTCATCATGCAGTGGCTAACCAGTAAGCCTGAATGACAGAGGATTGTCCTAAATTCCCTTAGACATGCTGGGTGATATATGACAGGTGAGTCTGCAATGGGGCATGGTGAGGAAGTGGTCCCCAACTTCATGGTTATGATCTTATTATACCACCTCCTCTAAATTACTGAATATTGCCTTTACCAGCTCTCAGTCTCCACCAGAAGTTAATAAGTGTGTGTTCAAACCATATTCCCTTCTCACCTCCCACTGCGAGATAACAGGCATCCATTTCTAATCATCTGGGCCTCTGTTCACATCTGTCATCTGGGAATAATCACTGTCTCATCTATATTTGCCAAGCAGCCTAAACATTATATGAAAATAATTATTAATGCAAATTTCCTTCATATTACAGGACTTTAATCTTCACTGTGATTTTATTTCCAATTAACATTCACATTCAGCTTTGCAACATTCTTCCAGAACTCAATTAATTAATCATCCTTTCAGACCAAATCCCCAGAAGGCAAACACTCCATAACTGACAATATGTTAACCATCTACCCAAGAAGGTTTATTGTATTACACACTGACTAACCACTGTGTTGACTATTGTTTGGATACCTGCTAACTTACAGATAAATGTTATAAAACTGAAAGCAACTTCATTGAGACTTCTGAACAGACAGTAATAACATATCATGACAGTAATAACATATCATGCTTCTTACTAAGCATTCAGCTTTAACTTTAGAGCGAGTTCAAAATGACATCAACATTTACACAGTCTATCTAAAATATCTTCTTAATTCTTTTTTATGCATAGATACTTAAATCCAATGAAATAGTTTTTAACACTTCATTTGTCATTAAAATGCCCATAAATAAATGATGTCTGAATGCTCCTCTTATTAAATAAAGGGGCATCATTTGAATTCCTCTGTTTAATTTTTTGAATAAATTCTTCAGTTGCATTATTCTTATATACCTTACACATAATGTTACTAAACTGATAATATATTTCATTATTTAAAGACTATTAATCTAACTTATAGTGTAAATAACAAACACAAACCAAACTATCTGAATGTGTCATAAAACATATTATGGAATTAAAGATATAGTCCAGGGTAAAGTGCCTCAAACAAGCAGATAGGGAAAATTAATAAAAAACTCCAGAGGCAACACCACGACAATCGGAGCCGACCCTTTATTGCATGTAAAAAATATATAAACAGAACAGATGATAAAACACGGCCAGTAAGCGCTTTCACGTTACACTGCCATCTGGAGTTAAAGAGACTTGAGTTGGAGGCCAAGCGTTTGGAAATAGAAGCAGCAGAGAGACTGAGACACCTGGAAGCTGAGTAGAAGGAGAGGCAGAGGCCACATGAAAAGGAGATGCTGACTCTTTGCCAGAGTCATGGAGGTAATAGGGAAGGGAGTAACCGAACCCCAGGAGCAACAAAGGTCAGTAAATTTCTTTCACAGTTTATAGAGGGGGATCATTTTGATAGTTTCATTCATATGTTTGAGAGGGTATGTAAACAGTATAATGTTGACCAAGGGCTCTGGGTACAGTTCCTGATCCCCTTATTCAATGGTAAAGCTGTAACTGTTCTTTCCAAACTGTCTGATACTGACTGTTTAAATTATAATGTTGTAAAGAACGGTTTGTTAGAATGTTTTAAGTCAGCACCTGAAGCTTATAGGAAAAAGTTTTTTGAGCATAGACACAAGGCAGATGAAAGTGTGTGTGAATATGTTGCCGAACTAAGCACTTATTTTCATAGGTGGGTGAGTGGATGTCAGGTACCACTTTTGAAGGGCTGGCAGACCTTTTGGTGAGGGAACAAGCCCTTAGCACTTTGCTTGAGGACATGAGAATATGGCTAGCTGATAGACAATGCACTACTGTAGATGAGTTGGGGAAGTAGGGAGACCTATACCTAGCAAGCAGGGCATCACTGCACAAGAAAGGGACAGCCAGTGCTGCTCATGTCTAAGGGACCCCATGGTGGGGAGCCCAGACTGCCCCAACAGAGTCTGCAAGTAGCAGGGGAAGCCACTAGTCCATGTACACATCTAGGTTTAAATGTTTTAAATGCAACCAGTAGGGCCATGTAGCATACAGATGTCCATGGAGGCAAGGTGGGAAACAAAAGGTGGAAGAGCCAGTAGGTGGGAATGACAAAATGCCAACAGTAGGTTGTCTTGAGACAACAAGGGTACCAAACTACCACATGCGGTTATATTCTATCTTAGTGAATGGGAAAGAGGCCACGGCTATGAGAGACACAGCCTCTGACCTAACCATTTTGAAGCCTGCAATGGTTACAGAGGAGCACTACTTGCTTGTGCAGTCTACTCCAGTGAGAGCTTTAGGAAGGACCCCATTCCAAATATCTGTAGCTAAGGTTTACCTTGACTGGGAGGGTGGAAAAGGAAGCAAGCAAGTAGGTGTGTTTAAGGATATCCTTGCAGATGTACTGATAGGGAATAATTTTGGTAATATGGTACCATGTGTTCATGCAGTTACATGCAGTCAGGCTTGGAGACAAACATGTGGGTCTGGTAGCCTGAGGAAGACCCAGACAGACCATACACTTGCAATCAGGACTGGTGAGGTGGTTACTTCAGGGAGGGAGCTACCCTGTAACAGTGAGACTGAAGGTGAGGCACAGCTGATTCTGGGTACTAATGTTCTCTTGGACAGAGTGACTGTAATGGCAGAGGTGAGTAGTAGTACCCAGGCTGACAGTGAGGCACTACTGTCAGAGGATGCCAGACTTTCTGTGGAAGGGGAGCTGGGAAGGGTTACAAAGAGAGAGTTGGGACAGGCCCAGCTCTCAGACCCTACATTACAAAGCCTGAGAGAGGTAGCTAATGAGGTACCTGATTCTCAAGGGAAAGGGGAATCTGTATACTGGAACAAAGGGTCACTATATAGATTGAGCCCCTGAGGGAGGGCTAGAGGGTGAGAAAATACAGCAGTTGGTAGTTCCCAGAGCCTACTGTCTGGCACTTCTAGCCATAGCCCATGATATTCCTTTTGCAGATCTTATGGGCATAAAACGTACAAAGAGACGTATTATGTAGAACTTCTATAGGCCTGGGATTTTCAGAGATGTAACAGGGTACTGCAGGACCTGTGAGTAGTGCCAAAATGTAGCAAGGCAGGAGACAAAGTGAAAGTTCCTTTGATGCCTTTGCCTGTGATTGAGGAGCCATTTCAGTGGGTAGCTATGGATATTATGGGGACTCCAAGTACCCCAAGTTCCACAAGGAAAAAGTATATCCTTATGGTAGTAGATTATGCTACCAGATACCCTGAGGCAGTGGGTCTGTCCATGATTGAGGCAGAAAAGGTGGCAAATGTTTTGTAAGAGATTTTCAGTAGGATAGGTTTCTCAAAAGAAATACTGACTGACAGAGGTACCAATTTCATGTCAGACCTGCTGGCCTGTCTGTGGAAGTACTGTAGGGTGAAACACCTAAAGACCACCCCCTACCATCCCCAGACTAATGGTCTTGTTGAGAGTTTAAACTCTACACTCAAGATATGGGCATTTGCAGACCAGTTTAAGAGGGACTGGGACAAAATATTTTCCCCATCTTTTGTTTGTTTACAGAGAGGTGCCCCAGAAATCCACAAGTTTTTCACTCTTTGAGTTGTTGTATGGGCATAGGGTATGGGGACCTCTAGATTTAATTCCAGATGAGTGGGATGGTGAGTGTGAATCCCACAAGGAGTCTGTTGTGGCATATGTCCTAAACCTCAGGACAAGCTCAGGGAACTCATGGGCTTGGCCCAGGGAACCTGGCAGAATCCCAACAGCAGAAAAAGGTCTGGTATAACAGGAATGCTCGAGCTAGAGAGTATGCTGTAGGGCAGGAGTTAATGGTTCTCATTCCTGTCAGACACAACAAGCTGCAGTCAACTTGGGAGGGACCCTACAAGGTGGTAAGGAAAGTCAGCGATGTTAACTACATAGTAGAACTGTTAGGCAGGAAGCAGAGTCACAAATTGTAGCATGTTAACATGATGAAACTTACCATGATTGTGAGGCCCTTGTGTTAAGTATTGGGAATAGGAGGCAGGAGGAATCTGAGGGGGATCTATGGCTACAGGGAACCAGCCAGCCAAATCCCAAATTACTATGGTGGAGCCTAGGGTTGCAGGTACATGATGGGACAGTGCAACAGGGTACTGGAGTCAGCAATGCCAAAGCAGCTGGAATCTCATGACAGGGAATGGGGTAAGGTATTACCAGACAGGCTCAACCCTCTCAAGCAATGTTTCTCAAGGGTCACTTGAAAAATTAGCTTGCGTTCCATGGGGGGGGGTGTAACAAACTAAAATGCTGCCAGCCCAGCTAGCTCGAATTTTGTAAATAATTATATGTCACTTCAAAATATTAATTTGGTTTACACAGAAATGTGACACTGCCAGCCCAACTATCTGAAATTTTGTAAATAATCATATGTCATTTGTGAATACTAATATGATTCATAGGCTTGTCTTACAAATGTAAGAAAATTATATGTGATGTGGATATTAAACTACTGGTGCAGAAGTGTGTGCTGATCTGTATGCTATGTACTAAGCTTCAAGAATATTACCACGGTGTACCCTACTGGAAAAGAACAGACATATATATAAACTATATTAATAGCAGAAGTTGTAACATACAGAGTTAACTTGCAAAACGTCAAGAAAATAAGTTAAAAGTGTTTTACAATGTGCTATAAAAAGTTAGTTTCAGTGCAGCAAGCAGACACAATGTCTAAAGCTAGAGTTTTTCTTATTGTCTGGAAACAGAAATAATTAATAGGTTTCAAATGTAAGAGTGTGAATTGTTTTACGACTTCCAGTTCTAGAAAAACTTCTGAGAGATAAGTATTTTTCACATAGAAATGTTAAATTCTGTTGGTATCTGTTTAGCCTGGGAACTGGAGGCAGGTGACAAACAGTGATGTAAGCAAGCTGACCCAGCAGTAATGTTTTGATATTAATTTGGGAACTCTCTCAGAGATTTGGCATTTTGTATTTGTCTTTGGACCTAGAAACATCCTCTTACCAGCACTACTGCCTTAAATAGAGTACATACTTAATTAGAGTAATCTCTCTTACAGATAGCTAGGAATATAGTAAGATTAGTTTAGATGTTTTCAGTATTTATGCAAGACTGTCCTGCAATGTTGTTTTAAAATATTTCCTGTGATTGTAAACTCTGCAGTCACTGTGTTGAGTTATTGAGTATTGTCTTATTCTTTTATTATTTACTATTAAATATATTTAAACCTTTTAATTGTGGCTGCTTTGTTTAGAGATATTTAAGCTCTGAGAGTACTTGCATATATATTTGGTGACACTGTACATGCCACTCTTAAATAGACTTGCAGGTCTTGGTCACACTTGCTATTTGGATAATAGCAACATCACACAGTAGGATTGGTCACCCTTTGGTAAGGGCCTTAAAGTAGATAAGTAAGGGTGGTTGGTGGCAGTGATAACTACCTTATAGTCTGGGCAGAAGGGGGCACAGCTAGTGAACCTATGCCAGCCTTCCCCAGGAGTGGCTGTGTGCTTGTATATAAATTAAATCTCAAAGTGTGTGTGTGTGTGTGTGTGTGTGTGTGTGTGTGTGTGTGTGTGTGTGTGTGTGTGTGTGTGTGTGTGTGTGAGCTACTTGGGCAGGGACACGAAGCACTTGTTGGGCAGAGAGTGTGCTCAAAGTGTTGGCTTGACCACTCAACTGAGAACTTAACCCTACAGCTGTGCCACTGGGGGGTCTTATTGGGGATCTGCAAGAGGGAGAAACCAGCCCCAGACTGACTGTGATCTCTGTGTGCTCTTAAGGGAAACTGCACTTTACTGTGTGTGTACTTGTCATCCTCCCAGTGTGGACATCCCTCACTGGTGACAGTGGTGAGGACTGAGGCTACTTGATTACTGGGCCAGTGCAGAGATTTCACAAGGGTCGTGATGATTCTTTCCATGACCTTGCAGATAAGGCTGGTTAGGGTTAAGAGTCGATAGTTTCTGGGTTAGTTGATGGACCCGCTTTTTGCAAGAGGATTTCTGTTGCTGTTCTCCACTCTGCCAGAACAAAGCCAGTGCTCAGGCTATGGTTAAAGACAGCACCAAATGGTTCCACTAGGTCTTGTTTTAGATTGTTTAATAAGCAACCTGAAATGTTATCTGGTCCCATAGAGGCTGTGGTTCTAGCCTTGGAGAGTGCTTGTATGACCTTGTCTCTCTTTATACTCAGTAGTGGACTCATGTCAGGAATGCTTTGAGGTATGGCTGGTGGGGGGGGGGTGAAGTTATTGCCAAATCTATCAGCTAACAAGTTGGCAATTTCTTCAGGTTCAGTGTGAGTGGTATAATCTACTATAAGTTCAGCACACAGCTGGGCATTACCTTTTAGGTTTTGGATGTAGCTGAAGAATGCCTTATGGTTGTCCTTAATAAATTATGCTAATTTAGTCTTGTAACTAGCCTTTGAGGACTTTACAAGATATCTGATATCTTGCTCAAGCTGTGGAGGGTATTCATCCTTTGTTGCATAAGTTCCCTCTTGTTCTTAAATAGCAGTTTTTTTTCTTTTATTATACAACTTATTTATACTTACAGTCCACCAGGGTGGCTTGTTTTTTCAAGAGGACCTGGTTTTAGTCCTGTCAGGTACAGCTGAGTCAATACATTTGTTTAAGTGGCTATATAGGGCATTTTTGTACTTTTCTGCATAGGAGTCATTGTTGGCTGTGTTAGCAGGGCCTTTGAAATATTTTATACCATCACTTAGTAGGCTGTAGTTTGCTTTGGAGAAATTTTTCATTTTCTTGCTCCTGTGAGGGTGTCAGGTCTGATCTTTACTTCAAACAAGACTGATTTATAGTCTGACCTTATCAGGGAGGGCAATGCACAGGGGCTAGTGCAGTGAACCCCCCCCCCCCATGTTGATGACAACTAGGTCTAGGACGTTTGAGCCCCTTACTGAGGTGCAGACCAACTGTTCCAGGGCATTTGGATGAAAAAAGTCCAGGAACCATACAGCAATCATGTTTGTACTTGTATAAGTTGTCCAGTCGATAGAAAGATAGTTGAAATCTCCCATGACCAAAGTGTTTGACTGTATACTGAGCAAGTCTAGCAAGTCCAGATAGGTGGTGTTCTTCTCCTGGTTCATGGTGGGGGACCTGTAGCTAGCGATGATGTGGTAGGGTATTTTGCCTATAGTTATTTGGACCTGGAGTAGCTCAAGAGAGAGTCATACAGTTTTAACATTCTCAAGGTGTATTTGGATTTAATGAAGATAGATACACCTCCACCTTTAGTTCTGTTGCTCTTGTTTTGAGGTCTGAACATGTGAAAGGCATTGTAGCCTTGCATGACTCGGGTGCTCTCTGTGGCCTTGAACCAAGTCTCAGTGACTGCACAGATGTCAGCATCTTCAAAGGTGAGGTGTGCTTCTAGAGAGTGATGTTTACTGTTTAGTTTCCTAGCATTAAGCAGCATGACCTTGAGTTTGTCTCTAGTGGATTTCTTTATGTCGGACATTTTGTTGTTTTGGCATTACATAAAAAGGCACTATGGGGAAGCAAGCATCTTTGCCAGTAGCCTAAAGCTTTGAGGAAACAGGTGAAGGCCATCTCTGGCAAAGCAGTGTAGTCTGTTGACCATGTCTTCCTAGGCTGTCAGATAGTGGATCCGCCTGGAGTGACAGCAGAAGCTAAGACAATTGCTGAAATCAATAATTTTTTTGTCTATATTGTGGCATTACCCTAGGTGAAGGTAGAATGTTGCTTAGGGCTAGGGACATACTTGCCTGGGATACAATTTGAGAGTTCAATCATGTCTTTTTTTTTATAGTTCAGAGAGATACATCTCAAGTCATTTATTCCAACATGATTGACAGCAGAAGCTAAAACAATTATTGGAATCAGTCATTTTTTTGCCTATATTGTGGCATCATCCTTGGTAAAGGTAGAATGCTGCTTAGGGCTAGGGACATACTTGCCTGGGTTACAATCTGAGAGTTCAATCATGTCTTTCTTTTTATAGTTCAGAGAGGTACATCTCAAGTCATTCATTCCAACATGTACTATGACAGAGTCATAATAGTAATTGTTGCTGAGTGACTTGAGTGCATGTGTGATTTGATGGATCCTAGCATCTGACAGGCAGCTGACCGTGACCTTCTCCTTGTCCATCCTGGTGAGGGGGACATCTGTGTGTCTCACTATTGAGTCTCCTATGACTTGGACATTAGGTTGTGAAGTGTTTTGCCTTAGGGGCTTAATTGTTGAGACACTGATATGTGTGTTATGTGCAGTCGTGGATTCTGTTTGTGCACCAGTACGCATAGTTTGTTTGCACTTGGAAGGTCTGTGGTCTTTTGGTAGGCTCTTAGTGAGTGCCTCCACATATGTGTGTTTATGTTTCTTGACCTTATCTTGTGTGTGTACATGCTGACAACCTGTTTGATGCCTAGTTCATTGTTACGTGACAGGACTAATTCTAGTTTCATTGTATAGTTTCTTCTCTCGCATACTGTATTTGTTTAGTTCAGGAGCAAGTGGTTGTCAGTATATATGAGCGAATTGCTACATTGCTTAAAGATGCCAATGTCAATCAGGTTGGTGGGAGAAATGTTGGGAAACTGACTGTCCATATTAGTGGGTGATTCTTAAGTACTAACTTCTGAGAGGGCAAATTAGATGAGCTATTGCTCTTGGATTAACAAGGGGAATTATTCTGTAGAAGATCAGGGATGGAAAGTGGGGCAACATTGCTCAGTGCTTGGTTAAGTTGCCTGCAGTATAGAAGTGTGCAGATGTGTTGCCCACAGAACAGCAGGGAACCTGTGAGGGTTTTACTGACTGGTGTTTAGGGAAAAATATTTTCTAGGTGTTGGCATCTATACAAGCCATCGCTAACCCCCATTGTGGGATGTGCAGCTATGCACAAACTCAAGGCGTATATACAGTCAAAATTAAACACTTTTAAGCTAGCCTACTAATAGAAAATCACACAATGATGCTTTCTCCAGCAATGCCCAGAGCAGACAGGGCTATATCCACACTCTTCTGCCACAAGGGTGCAGGGAAGCCCTTCCTAATGTAAGATGGCTGGATTTGAGTTCAACTTTTATGAAAAACAGGCCAGATTCAACAAGTTTGGATTTACTCTATGCTAACTAAGCAATATTTCAGTCCAAAACAAGTGCAGGTAATAAGCAGGCACAAACAGTAAAAACAATCAAAAAGGCACAAATTAATGCAGTAAAACAGTAAATACAGATAAGAAAGTGCAGATCAAACTCAACATAAGCTCAGTTTCTTGTTCTTAGCTTTGGATGGCTTCGATTCAAGCAGAAACACTCTGGACCTCTGGCAAAGAATGCCAAACACATATCAGCTCACATTAAACCAGAACAAAGATGATTAGAATAACAGGCACAATAAGCATTCACCCAGCCATCCTCAGCTCAGAACTGCAGAGACTATCTTCTCCTCCACAAGAGTGTAGACCACAAACGTTTTTAATATAAAATAACTGGCCTGAATCCCAAGTGCTTAAACGAGAACTAAGACACTTTTAGAATAAAAGACACAAAAAGTTTTCAACTAGCAATCCCCAGATTAGAAGTGCGTAAACTACCTCTCCTGCCAGTTTAGACTGCAAACAAACCTTGCTTATGTAAGATAACTTGTTTGAAGCCCAAGCGCTTAAATCAAAACTAAGAGGCTTAGAATAACAGTTACAATTGAATCAGGCTACTAACAAGCAGTAATAAATGTAACTGGTCACTTTAAGAGCAAGCAGTAAAAAACAAAATAAAGTTATAAATTAGGAAGAAGCATGGGTACAGTAAAAGCAACTGAATAAAGTGTATTTTTTTTTTTTACTAAGTGGGAAGGGATGAAACAGAAGATAATTCAAGTTTAAGAGAGTAAGGGATGGGCCTTCCTAGCTGATCTCTCCATACTCAGTAGAATGAGCTGATGAGATGGGACTCGGAGGACTGTCCAAATGCAATTTAATACTAGGGGTGGGCAAGCTCAGGTCACCAATTTTAAGACTACAACAGCAGTTGGGAGGGTAGGTGAGAAAATCAAATGCAGACAGAGATCAGCAATAGTTAGACATAAGAAAGTCAAATAAAGATATCTCCAAAAAGTTCTAGTAAAAGAGGAATGCTATTTCTCAGCTCCTCCTACTAATTAACTGGAAGTTATTCACTGTCTGCAACGGAATTCTTTTCTCACTTTTCTAACTAACTCTAGCCAAGACCTCTTAAAACTCCAACAGAAGAAAAATACTTAAAATAAATGTGATATAAGAAAAAGATACAAAAACTGAAGTAACCAAACCTTAAATGAGGTAAAGCAGTCTCAATGAAGCCATGTTTGTACAGCATTTTTGTTAATATTTCTGCCTAGGCAGTTGTTTATAGGTTCATAGGTGTGTACTAGGCTAATGGCCCTGCAGCCTTTACAAGCCTAGCCCATAGGATTACCCTGGCATTGTGCCACCCAACCTTAGTTTTCAGTGCCTCTGTCGAGTAGCGCCAGTGGAGTGAACCCTGGAGTGAATTTTCTACTTCCCATCCACTCATCAAGATTTCTCTTGAAGACAGCCAGTGAGGTGCTCTGTTTGACATGTATGGGAAGTCTATTCCATACCATGGGCAGTCTCTGGGTTATGAACCTGTCCCTCCAGCATGTTCTGTTGATTGTGGTAATAAGGTTGAGGTCTCTGGAGCATGTGGTGTGGAGGATTGGGATTTCTTTAGATGTAGCATTTTTAACAGAGCTGTGTCAGACATGGCTTTGTAAGTCAAGCAGAGATCACCTCTAAGTAGGCGATATGAGACAGTATAGGACAAGTGTTTAAGGCCTAGGATCCTCTTTATGAGGTACATTTGTGGCCTCTCCAGTTGTTGCAGGTGTCTAGTGAGCTACATGCCAAATAGGGCATTGTACTCTATGACTGGCCTAATGAAGGAAGAGTAGAGGGAGACAATGACCTCTTTCTTCCTGGATGCAAAACCCTTAGTAATGAGATGTGCCACATAGAAGGACTTTCTGACCACACTGGCAGTGTGGTGGTCAAAAGAGAGGTTGCTGTCAACCTGTGTTCCTAGATCTCTTATAATGCCTTCTGTGTTCAGTGGACTACCATCAATGTGGTAGTTCATAGGAACTGTATTTTTCCCAAAGGGGATGGCAACACATTTTTTGGCATTGACCTTAAGGCCATGGTTCTGACACTAGTCATTGGTCTCAGTGAGGCCTTTCTGTAGGATATCAACATCACTTGGGGAGTTAATAACTTGCAATCGTTTGCGAACTTTGTCAGCCAGAGTCCCTTTGTGTTGGTCTGGACTTCTGAGAAGTAGATACCAAACAGGAGAGGACCCAGGACCAATCCCTGTGGGACTCCACTAGTGACTGGTTATCAGTCTGATTTGGGGTCAGCTACTTTTACACTGTGGGTTCTATCTGTGAGCCAGTTTGCAACCCACCTAGTGATGTATGGTGCCTAGCGTAGTGAGTTTTTCTATGATTCCTGAGTGGGGAATGTTATCAAAGGCCTTGGCAGATCAAGGTAGGTTGTATGAACCACCTTGCCTTCATCCACAGCTCTGGTGACTGACTCAAAGAAGTCAACCAAGTTGAGCAGGCATGATCTGCCCTTCACAGAACCAAACTCTGTGGGATCCAGAGTTTGGAGATTCTCTATATCCTTGTTTGTTAGGTCCACAATGATTCATTCCACAGCTTTGCATATCAGACTTGTCAGGCTAATAGGGCGATAGTTCCCAGGGTCTGTAGTCATGCTTCCTTTGTAGACAGGGGTGACTATAGCAGTGCACCATTCGGTTGGGACAAAGCCTGAGGTGTGGCTGTGATTGAACAGGGCACACAGGTGATGTGCCAGTTCACTACGTAGTTCATGTAGAACACAGCCAGGGATATTGTCAGGTCCCACAGACGCTGTATTCTTGGCCTTGGACAGTGCTGTTTAAACCAGTGCAGCAGTAATACTGGGTGCCTGGCAATCTACTGGTATTGTGATTGGTTCTTTGGGGAAGAGGGGTAAAGTTGGCATTGAATCTGTCGGCCAGTATCTTGGCAATATCTGTTGGCTCGGTATAGGAGGTACCATTTTGCAGTAGCTCAGAGCAAATCTGGGCATTGCCATGGAGGTTCTTTACATAACTATAGAAGGCCTTGTGGTTCTCTTTACTATCTGCTGCAATTCTGTTTTCATAGCTAGCTTTACAGGATTTGATGAGGGATCTCAACTTTTTGTTGAGGCTGATAAGGGAGTTTCACCTTATTCTGCATCAGTTTCCTCCTTCTGTTGCAGAGTTAGTTTATGGCAGGGGACCACCAGATTTGCTTCCTTTTTTTGGAGGAGCACGTCTCAGTTCTATTGGGTATGGCAAGATCCATGCATTTGTGTATGTGTTCATACAGTGCATTGGTGTATGATTCGGCAATAATGCAACTATTCTCCATTTGCATGGGTGCCATGAAGTTAGCCACCTCTATTCTTAGGAGCCCAGAGTTAGCTTTGGAGAAGTTTTTCATGGTGGTTATCTTTGCAAGGGGGAGGGAGGGATGTGGATTTCCAAGGTGATTAGTTTGTGGTTGGATCTAACCAGGGAGAAGTTGACTATTGGTGTAGAGCAACAGTCACCCATGTTAGTACTGACCAGGTCTAGGATGCTGCTACCTTTAGTGGGGGTAAGAATGAGCTGGTCCAGAGCATTGAAATTAATGAATTCCAGGAAACGTTGGCAAGTGTATTGGTACATGAGTAGTTTTCCCAGTTAATGGAGGGGTAGTTGAAGTCGCCCAGTATGAGAGTGTTAGGTTGGATCCTAATATTCTCCAGGGTACTTAGGAACATGGAGTGAGTGTCTTGGGACATGGTATAGGACCTGTAACTGGCTATGACCTGAATCACTGTCTTACCCAATGTTATCTGTACCTGAAGTATCTCTTTTACATTATGTTGGGCTACCAGTCTGGAGGTGTGCGCATCCTTTATGACTATGGAAACACCACCGCCTTTGGAGCTTCGGTCCAAGTTCTGGGGTCGAAAGGTGTGGAATGAGTTATAGCCTGGTAGTGCAGATGACTTTCTGTTGCCTTGAACCAGGTCTCTGTTACAGCACAAATGTTGATGTTCTCTATTTTAAGGAGTGTTTCAATTGAGTACATTTCAAGAGTTGAGAGTTGAGCTCTCAAGGTTGAGGGGAGTCATGAAGTTTGACAAACCACTTAATAGGATGTAGTTTGCTTTAGTTTATTTCCTGTTAGTTAGCTAGGGTTTAGTTTGGTTTTCCATTTTGATTTCTATTTTGAGGGAGACAGTTTTGTGGTCTGGCTTCCCCAGTGAGGATGTGACATAGGGTTGGGGGGTACATTGCTTTTGTTAGTATTCAGAATAGATGTATATGACTTGATGAGTACTAGGGTCAATATGTTTGATTCTCTGGTTGGGGAGTGCACTATCTGTCCAGATTGTTTGTGTTGATAAAGTCCAGGAAATGGTGTGCCTGTAGAGGCAATGTACATTTCCCAATCTATAGAGACATAGTTAAAGTCTCCAATTAACAGAGTATTTGGTTGGATAGCGAGCACCTCTCGTAGGTCTAGGTAAGAGTTGTGAGCTTTGCTGGTCAAAGAGAGTGACCTGTAGTTGGTCTGGTCTTTATATGACATGGAATCTTGTCTATTGAGATCTGGATGTGGATGAACCCCAGGGCATCATCCTGTTTAACAAATCTAGAGTTGTATTTGCTGCTAAAGTCGAATGAGACACATCCACTTTTAACCCTGTCTGTACTGCTGATGGTCTAAATGTCAGAGTACTTTCTGTAGTTTTAAACCAAGTCTCTGTAGCAACATGGATGTCTACATTCTAGAGAGTAAGGAGAGCTTGTAGGGTGAGCAGCTTCTTATTTAGGCTCCTAGCATTGAGCAGTAATACCTAAAGGTTGCTGCTATGCTGGTAGTTTTGTAATTTTGACACAGGGAAGTCAGCCTAAATTCAGTGTCAGAAAACTTCTTTCTGTTTTTAGAGAAGTTTGCTTGATTTCTGCTTCTGATATAATGGCAATTCTGTGAATATATTCTGTATTCTTTCCATAAAAAAATCATGCACTCACAACTAAAGAAATTGATATTAATATAGTATGCATTTTGTTAAGGTCAAAAACCTAAAAAAAATCTGAATTTGGTAGCTATTAAAAAGGTCATACACCACTTCCTATTTAGAAACATTAGTAAATATGAGTGATTTATTCACAAATGCCTATATATAAATTGCAATAAACACAACTATTTGATTTTTAAGAATGAAATGCAGTGTCTTGCGGAAAATGAATGCACCACATTTCTAAAGTCAGTACAGGTAGTTTTGGTGATAGCATCTTTTCAGAGGCAAAGAAAAACAGCTGCTCTATTCAGAAGAAATCTAAATGATTTTAAATTTTGAAAAAAATTGCATTTTACATATACAGATATGTTCTACCTGTGTGACATTCCCCATCCTGACAAGAAGTCATATCTCCACCTCTAATGCGAACAATTTATGATGCTAAATGTCTAACTATGACTATCAAATTAGCAGCTATGCATAAAAGGGCACCAATTGTTTGCTAGTCCTTAATAAAAATATCAGTCTAAACAGAACCCAAGTTTAATGCAACATTCCAGTCTGTAGAAAGAGTCTGCATGAAATATTTAACAGATAATACCTCATATATTCTATGGCAAGTCAGAAAATTGTACTTGTGCATTCATGTACAAAACGCATCTAAACTGGCTATTTTATCACTGAATATATATATGCAGCTTACTGATGAAGCTGGTCACAACACTTGTCACTGTCATTATGGGGAAGGTTGCGGTAGCATTTCTGCAATGTAAAAAGTTAATGTTTCAGGAAAATCTGTTATTTTTTAACTGGTGATACCATAACTGGACATGACCTACATTCACATGCTCAACAGAGTTCATATACCCACCCACTAACAGAAATCAAGAATAATGCAACATTCCAGAAGGTTCACAAACTCCAGTGGAATATACATTTGGTAGCTGCACATAAATGGCCATATAGCAGTATCACTTGGAGAGTTTTAAGTGAAAATTCTCAGCTATTGCAATGTGAAACTTAGATAACAAAACTAAGATTAGACTGTCGTTATGTCTTTAAAAATTAAATTCAACTCAGTACTGAAGCTGACTATAACACATTATCATTGTCAGTTCAGTGAGTTTTCATGATGGTATTTTTCCAGTGGCGTAACAGTCTATTTTAAGAAGTAACTTTTAATTTCTGATATAATGATAACTCACACGTGTTATTTTATGGGCATATGCTACCTTCATTGACTGAAAAGATATACATTTACTATTTACTGAAACCACATTTTATGCAGCTTTGCAGTCTGGAATATTTGAATGACCATGTATGCTAGTTGGTAGTATCAACAATGCAGGAATGTATCTTTAGAACACTTTGATGTTTGCAATAATGGATTTGGACAAGTGAGAAAAAAATTCTGTTATAAAATGTAGATAGGTTGTGCTTGTAGGTGCAAATGTAATGAAACAGTCACTGGTTGATTTTCTGAGTGCAAATTTAAAATTATGCTCTTATGCAGACTACTACAAGATGAGAGGGAATGGGAAATTACAGAACTGCAGATACACATATGACATTCTGACAACCATTAGTTTACCTTCTGACCCAGCTAACACTAAGTAAACCACTTCCAATGAGCTATCAATTTACTAGAATGAGTCAGCAGTCTAATAATGTTATTCTAATTGCTAAAAAGGAGTGATATTAACCATAATAGCACTTACAACCTTATTGATAATCAGCCTAGAAGTAAGGCAGTAATGTGAGCAATTAATGTAAAGATCAGTTCAGCTGCTTTTGGCTTTCTCGCTGCAAAAATACTATTATGATACATACACAGTATGCCTCAGCAGAGTTTCTCATTGCTTCTCAAAATAAACAGTTATAAACAAATATGCATTACTGTCCATTACATCCCTTCCAGTGAATATGCATCTATAATGGAAAATATCCTACATTGGATAGCCATAACGGTGCTTACTTATTATCGCAACCAGATTTGCAATCTGCGATAATTTGTTGTGGTTTGCCGAAAAAAATTCTGTTACTCTTAAAGGGGGTGTGTGAAGAAATAATTATTAGTGTGCCTCACTATGTGTGAGGCAGGAAAAGGAATAGCGATCCCTTTTTGTATTCTTGGGTGGCGTACTTTTCTGATGTAACTTGTTTTAGCATGAAATTAATGCGACTGCTGCTTCACACTCGTCCTTATCCAATCTCATCTTTCTTGACATTCTTAATGTATGGCAACTTTGGATGATCTGTAAGTCATGTAACTGTGAGTATTGTGTAGATCCTGTGTTTTACAGCTCACACTATCTTGCCATGGGAATGGCAATGCTGTTAATACCTTTCAGTGGACTTTCTAACATGTTCAGAATTGCAAGTCATGCGTTTTACAAAATGTTGGTTAGCTGTAATATTACTTTTATTTATTCGGCTTTCCGCATCCTTCTTTTTGTATAAAAACTGTAGCTTACAAGATGTATAATAAAGATGTACAAAACGTAATAAAAAAAATCAGGTCCTTCTTCACCAGACTCGGAAGCAGCAGGCATATTTATTGCATTATTCATTAAGATGCATCAGGAAAGGATGCTACCCAGGAAGTGGATTTTTGCCATTATTCCTCTTTGAATATCATAAGTAATGTGACAGAATATTAGGTATTAGTTTACACACCCCTTTTCATGTTAATATACATAATTTTGTGAATAAATCACAAATAATCACACGTCA